>NC_142946.1:50097949-50102949 GCF_046866305.1 Octopus bimaculoides
TATATGTATATATGTATGTATATACGTATGTATATATCTATGTATATATGTATGCATATATGTATGTTACCTTCTGTTTTTAATTATTTGAATTCTTCCTGTTAGGAAAGAGATGGTTTTTAACAAAGGCGCAAAACTCCTTTATTGGAACGTAGATAGCAAAAACAATGTCACATGTTGAAATTAAGAAAAGTCTTGTATATTTTCACTGTTCAGCTAACAGATTGCATTTGCAATGTACGCTGATTGTTTTTTCTGAAAACCCTATCTTATCCAGTCATTAATTCACAAAAATCTAGTGAAAGGATTATTATTGGGCACAAGTGTGAATTTATAATCTGGGTATAGAAGATGGAGGCTTTAAGGCAGTTAGCAATCAGACTTCCTACAAGCATTTCATTGATATTTTGCTTCATTTCCGTAATTGCTGTTAACAGTACATTACCTTCAATGGCCCTTCATATTTTACGCATGCTGCTTGCTCATAAGCGTGCTCTGATATTTATTTTTATACCTGTCATTTTTCTATTTGTGCGTTTGCTATAAATGTTTGCTTTCGTTTATCATACATCACTTTCACTGAAAAAGCTTCAATGCGTTTGTGTCAGGCATTACAAACAAAATAACTACATGCTACGAAACGATTCGGATAAGATATAGGATCCCTTATGGTTACTGAAATTGCGATCTCATTTCATGGGCTTTCATTTATTACTAACTACCAAACTTATGTTAAAAAACTTTATTCATTATCTAAGTTGCTTAATACCATATAATAAACTGCTAACGAAATTGGTAATTATACATTTTACATTTATCACCGTCAAACAACTTCTAACTGCGGGATAATTCAACCTAAATCGTCCAAATGAATGCGCCATCATAATAAATTACACCGTCCAGAGGACGGGTGCGTTTACTAGTATATATATATATATATATATATATATATATATATATATATATATATATATATATATATATATATATATATATATATATATATATACACACACATATATATGTATGTATATACATGTAAATGTATGTCTCTATGTATTTATATTTATTAAAAAATCACATATTACTCTGAAGATTAACAGATCAGTCACTTACTATGACACTAATTCTAACTATTACCATTAACCCTACTTCTTTCCCTCTCCTCTCCACTTTATCTCTTACTTTCTTCCTCTTCTCTCACCTAGTTTCTCAAACACCACCATCGCGATCATCAGTATATATATATATATATATATATATATATATATATATATATATATATATATATATATATATATATATATATATAAATATAAAAACATGAATATTTCCCATTAACCAATATCAATGAAATACGACCTGCAATATTATCGTTTCTGACATCTCATTAACATGAATTCGCTAATATTATTTTCCGATATTTATGTCTACTTTGTTGATATCTATATTCTTTACTGCTATCTTGTATACATTCTAGCCCAGAAACAAGGATCTATCATTGGAAATTAGACAACTTCGATGGGATGTCTATATACGTATGTATGTATATATATATGCACGTCTGTATGGATGTATGCGTATGAGCATGCATGTATGTACGTATGTACACAAACATAAATTAGTGCATGCATGAATGCCGTTCAGTGTGTGTGTATGTGTGTGTGTGTGTGTGTGTGTGTGTGTGTGTGTGTAGGTTTTTACTATTTTTTCTTACCTATATGTGCATAAATATCATTGAATATCTATACGTATGTGTATGAATTTATAACATGCCAATGTTTTGGAATGTATGTAAAATGAACTTATATATGAAAATAGCAATAAACACAAAGACACACAGACACACGCACGCACACACACACAGACACGCACGCACACACACACACACACACACACACACACACACACACACACACACACACACACACACACACACAAACTCACATAAGCATATATTCGTATACCAATATGCAGTAAGATCTGTACATATATATGTGGTATGTGTAACAACTGTTTGTGTGTGTCTATATATATTTTATACATACACAAATATATATATATATATATATCTATATAGCATATATGTCTCTACATATATACATGCACACACACACACACACACACACACACACGCACATCTGTATATATACATACATATATAATATGTATATTTGTGTGTAAATATATAGGTATACATATGCATACATATGTATTTATATATGTGTGTATGTATGTAATTGCAAGCTGCTGGTCTGTATCTATTTGTTTCCCATATTCTTTTTACATGTATGAATGCAATGTTCTTTCTCATTTTCCGATCAGATATCTGACTGACCCCCCCCCCCCCCCAAAAAAAACAACAACAATAAAACAAAAACAAAAACAAAACAAACTAATTACAATAAAAGTGTCATTTCGAAGATTCTCTAATATAATGAAAATTTCCAATATGTGTGTAGAAGCTTACGACGTAAGTAGTACCGTATATTCTATATATAGTCTAAATTCTAGAGATATTTACATAAGGGATATCATATAAACACGATTATATTGACGTTGGCTAATGTAATTCCAAGATCTAATAATATTTTACTTTTTTACTCACGAAATATCATATTAGACACGACTTTGGCCTATATGCATTCTGAATAGTTTGTAAATACTCGAATCATTAAATGCTGGGTAAAATATAATCCTTGACATATAAGTAATAAATCATAGATTTTCTTACAACCAGAGACGTGTTTTTTTGTTGAGAGGCCATCACCTTGCTTTTAGAATGCAGTGATGATCGAATACGGTAAGCGCTCGCTTTTATTTTTATGTTTTATTTATTCATTTACATCGAAGATGGATGCCAACTACAGTTATGAGAGCGAGGCTATTCTACAAGATAATGTTATGGCCTTGTGGTTTAGAAGCCCGCTTTGCAATCACGTAGTTTCAGGTTCAGGCCCACTGGGCAGCAATTTGGCAAATGCTTTCTAACATAACCTCGAAACGGCGAATGCCTTGTAAGTGAATTTAGTAGAAGGAAAATGTGCAGAAGCCCTTCGTATATACATATACATACATCAACACATATACATATATATGTGTGTGTATGTGTGTGTGTGCGTGTGTGTGTATGTGTGTGTGTGTGCTTCTGTATGTATATATGTATCTATGTGTGTGGGTATGTACACGAGGGTGGTGCTGAAAAGTCCCTGGGTATCGTGAAAGGCCTGGCTTGTAGGCCGACCTTCCGAGTTCTTTTATAAGGCTTTAAAAACTGAAGGACCGCTGCAATGAGTTACAGGAGTGTAGACAAACCAACACCAATTGCCAAGCGGTTAGGGTTATAAACTATACACACACACACACACACATATATATATGTGTGTGTGTGAGCGTGTGCGTGCGTATATATATATATATAAATATATATATAGATAAATATATATATATATAGATATATATATTTATACATATATATATATATATTTGTTTGTATACACACACACACACAAACACATTTTTTAGCTTGGGTTCATAGTAAAAAGATACTTGCGCAGTGAGATTGAACACAAAGCCAGGTGGTTACAAAGCAAGCGTCTTAACCATGCAGCCACGCCTGTATTCATATGAAGGTTCTTTTTATGAGGTGTGTCATTCTATGCCCATGATATGTTGTCCAGATAATGTTTTTGCGCGTTAAGTGAAACAATATCAAAAGACTGAATGAGAGGGGAAAGTTAGAGACAGATAGATAGGGAGGGAGAAGGACAGTATTCATGTTAATTGTTTGCTGAACTCGGTTATCTGAACAAGACGGGCGGGGAAGAAGATTCTGTTCCGATAACTAATTGTTTTGGATATTGATCGGCTCATAAAGAAAAGAAGTCACACTAAACATAATTACGATGCCTTGATATCTCGTTTGGATAATACGACACTCGGATAATTATTGTTCGGATAACTGCGGTTTGACTTTGTATCTCTAAGTATTGAGTTGTTGAGTGGCAAATGAATGTTAATTTGCATATGAAGTGTAACTGTATAAGTTGACTGTTACATTTTATTTTAGACATTTAGTTTGTATATTTCTTTGGCTTTTACGTTCTTTTCGCAGAGTGATACTTTCGTTTCTATGTTAATTAAAACTAATGTTAATTAAATTTTGTAATTATTTAGTAAATGCAGAAAAATTACAAATTCGACAAGAAAATTATCACTGAAATGTTTAGCAAAGAAAATATGAAAATATTAGTGAGTAGCTGGCTAATGGCTGTAAAAGTTGAAGCGAATCAAATTGATGCACTCGAAGTAGTTATTTTTAATGATAAGGAGATGATGTTAGCGATAGCATAATTACCTCATTTGGCTTTTATTGATATTTGAGTAATGTATTAAATGAAATGTGGTATTAAAAAAAAAGCCGATATGAAGATTACAAAGCAAGATTACAAATGAAGATAACGATGGTTTCAAACATTGCCTCTGTAAATGTTCCAGCCCGCCACTTCCCCCTAAATTTAAAAGTGTAAGCTGAAGCTACTGAAAGTTTATGGTAAATATTTGATTTGTATTTCCCCAAGCTCAGTTATTATGAATGTATTTAATTAGCCCTGAGGTATTAGAGTTATCTATAATTGATTAATCAGTCATTATCGAAATGTTGAAAATGGAAGAAGGATAAAAAATTGCAATATAACATAAACTGTAACAAAATAACTCGTAAAACTGATAGGTTCTAATTTATATATTATTTACATCACTGATTTAAATATTTCATTTGAATTACGAGGGGTGTATGAAAAGTTTTGAGTCTTGAAGTCTTGTACCTTCATCAGAAGTCTTGTACCATGTTTTGTTCTTTTGAGGCTCAAGACTTGTATCTCCTCGGAAAACCAGCTAAAGTAATGGAAAATAATTATGGATATTTATTGTTGAATTTGTTGAAAGAATCGTTTATATTATCAGATGAGTAGCGCTTTTGGTGGTTTATTTGTCATAAC
>NC_142946.1:50107949-50112949 GCF_046866305.1 Octopus bimaculoides
CACGCGATCATTTATATAAATATATAAATGCAACTGTAAAGAGAAGAAAATATTTCTATCTATGGAGTTATATATGTATATATATATATATATATATATATATATATATATATATATATATATATATAAATCTCGTCAGTAAATCATAAATACGAAAGAGAAACACACTCCAAGTTATAGAGTAGTAGAGTGTACAGAGATAATGATAGATATGGCCGATCTTTGAGGTTAACCTGGTTTCACGCCCGTACAGCGCTTAGATTTACAGCGTTTCTTCAGACCATAGGCCTATGGCCTCTCTACACATGATACACACGCACACACACGCACACACACGCTCGCACCCCCCCCCACACACAGAGTAAGGGAGAGGAATAGAGTGTGCCAGATAGACGCAAAGACAGAGAGTTGTTTAATAAATGGAAATATAATCGACAAGATCTGACATATTTTTAACACATAGAAAAGAGACGTGCTTTAAATTAAGATTCTGCTAAGTTCAATCAAGTTCCATTGAATTTCATCTCCTTAATATATTTTTGAATATAAAATTATGAGACATATTTGTATAAATCTCTTAATAAAGATGGAGCACATATTCAACTGCATTTGATTAGGCAACCAGTGTTCTTCTATTAACTGCAGAAAAATTAATTGCTGTTATATTTTGTTGGATTTCAAATGACTACTGATTAAAGATGACAACTTAGAGAACGGTGTTAATATTCTGCTAAGCCGTCTAAAAACTGTTGTTCATAACGTTCTAGGAACTTCTAAGGCTTCAGGGAATCGTTTATCCTTTACTTGCTTCGGTCATTAGACTGCGATCATGCTGGAGCACCACGTTGAAGAGTTTTAGTCGAACATATCGACACTAGTACTTGTTTTCAAACTTTGGTGCTTATTCATTTGAGCGCATTTTACCAAACCACTATGATATGAGGGAGGTAAACAAACCGTTACCGTTATCCTTACATATCACTTCATTAAAGATAACACTTATCTAAAGTATTCCGTTTTCTTCTTAGCCCTTAAGTCACCATATTTTTGTTGAAACACACTTCCTTTGTTTCAATTAATTTCGAAAATAATGAAGAATTTGCTAAAATCACATTTTCATTGATATATCTTTCTTACACGTAATACATGAAAGTTGACCAATCAATTTATACGTTAACGGATATCATTCTGAACCACATTCCAGCTTTAAAAAACAGGCTATTTTTATAATAACGGCCAGAATAGATATAATTCGTGACACAACACCTTACACTATACACTTTTTAGATTTTATTGTGAAATTAGTCAAGTGTATTCCTATATTTTAAAATCTAATTAAATTCGAATCAATTCTTTATGAATTCTAATATATTCTGTGTGCATTTTCAATTTCACTTCTTCTTTTCCTTCGCTGGTTTGGATTAATAGTAATTTATCTATCTTTCGCCGCCTCTTTCTTTCTCTCTCTCTCTCTCTCTCTCTCTCTCTCTCTCTCTCTCCTTCTCTCTCTCCCTCCCTCTGTAAATACATACATACACTTATATACATATATGTGTGTGTCTATGTACATATATACATATATATGTATCTGTGCATGAATATATATTTATATATGTATATATATATATATATATATATATATATATATATATATATATATATATATATATATATATATATACATATATATATATATATATATATATATATATATATATATATATATATATATATATATATATATATTTACACACACACATATATATATATGTGTATATACACACACACACATATGCATACACATATATGTATATGTATATGCGTGTGTGTTCCTTTGTGTCAGTGTTTGTCCCCGACCACCGCTTGACAACCAGTGTTGGTTTGCTTACGTCTCCGTATATTAGCGCCTCGGCAAAAAAGACCGATGGATAAGTAGCAAGTTTTAAAAAAAGTGTACTAGGGTCAATTCGTTCGACTAAAAACTCTTCAAGGCGGTGCCCCAGCATGGCCACTGTCTAATGACTGACAAAGACAAAAAAGGTAAATGCCATTGCTTGATCCTATGCCAGACCTGATCAGTGTAGAAGACGTTTGATTTAAGATGTTCCTGCCATGATCGTCCTCTTTATTGTAAACACAGAACATATATGGCGCCATTCTCCTACATATTCTTTTAGAAAGCAGTCCCGTTTGATTAGAGGGAGCTTCGACTACTATTCATTTTAGCAACTCAAGCGACGACATTAAGCATCTCACGTTGGCAATGGTTATACGATTTTGCATTTGTAAAGAACTTGAATTATTTACTTGTTTGCTGAGAATGGTTGCTCAGTGTTTTTGAGGAATAGCTTTGTCGAGACGTAAAACTCTAGCATGGTTATTATTGAACGAGGCCACTGGAATTTGAACTCAAATTGGAATCAAGAAAAAATATTCCGTTCTACTTTGTTGTCTTTTGTCTATTATTTATTTCAGTCACGACTATGTTGGGGCACAACCTTGAAGAACATTTAGTGGAATGAATCGACCCAGAAACTTTTTAAAGCCTCGTATTGATTCTATCAATATCTTTTGCTGAACCGCTAAGTTACGAGGATGTAAACACGCCAATGCCGGTTGTCAAGTTGTGGTAGGGGACGAACACAGACACAAAGACACACACACATATATACAACTAGATTCTTTCAGTTTCCATCTACCAAATCCACTCTGCAAGGCTTTGGTCAGCCCGAGGCAATAGTACAAGACACTTGCCCAAGGTGTCACGCAGTGGGACTGAACCCGGAACCAAATGGTTTGGGCGTAATCCTCTTACCACACAGTCACTCCTGCATTCCTGAATTTGTTTTGTAAACCATATGTTGCAATCAATATTGCTATCTTTTGGAAGAGACATTATTGGCGCCTGTAAACACACTCAACAGTTGTTTGCCCATGTTTTTTTCTCTCTCTTCTCCACCATCAATTTTTGCCGTATCAATCCTGTGGTTTCTCAATGCAACGAAGAAACAACACTTTATATTAAATTTTGTGTGTCAACGTATAAAAAAAAATCAGTAGAAAATCTAATATATTTGAAAATCTATAACCTTTGAGAAGGCCATCGGATTAATGTGGCGAAAATTTGGTGAAATGTAAAAGAACAACTTTTCACCTTTGAAAAAAACTAATTTTCAATCATAGACAGAGTTTAAATTCTCTCCTTCGACTTGTTATATAAACACTCACCAATTTTCACAGTTGGAAATCTGGCCGCGCAACGTTCCCCGACACACAAAAAGAAACAACAATGAAACAAAAAAAGAACAAAATAAGCAAGAAAGAAAAAAAAACAAACAATATAATGCAACTGTCTGGAAATATAATAAAAAAACTTAAAAGGAAAACACAAAATAAATATAATAAAACACGAGAAAAACTCCAGCAAAATTGACATTAAAATTCCTATATTTGATATATAACGGTGAGAGAAAATATTTTCTTGGCCTTTCTTTTTCCCCTTCTTCTGTTCCTACCTTCATCGTTCTCCTCTCTTACTTTGCAGCAATGGAGAAAAATGTAATTATCTAATTATCACTGAATGACAATTTGAAATAGGAAATTAATAATAATCATCGAAATATATGACATTTAAATAATTTGAAGTTGTCATATTTCTCAGACTGAAACTAAAAAAATCGACACATTATGTCAATTTTTTCTTGTGCTTCTGTTTAGCTAGATTGCGCATAAATTAACATACGTATAAATATAAACAATAATCAATAATTAAATAATAACTGAATAATAATTAAAAAAATAATTAAATAATAGCTAATGACCGGAGTAATTCGCAATTAATGTAATAAATTCAATGATTGCTGGTTGAACGTTGAGAGGAGCGATCTAAAATACATGGCATAACAACTACACTGAATTTTGTATCTGGATCGTAAGATTCTTTATTGACTTACTGTTTAACCAAACTAAACGAACGATTGATTAATTTGGTGGATGTTAACCAATTGAACCAGTGCGTGTGTTAATGATATTGGCATAATGACTCTTCCTAGATACACAATTTGTGTTATTGTTTTTTAACGTCATTAAAATATCTTGATTGTAGGTTCCTGAATATGATGAATTAACTTGGAAAAAAAGGTATACTTGCCCAAGGTGTCACGACGTTGGACTGAACCCGGAAGCATGTGGTTAGGAAGCAAGCTTCTTACCACACAACCACATGAGAGCTCTAATATTTACTTTTCTTATCGTAAGCTTCAGTTTATTCACTGAGACGAATCGAGCGACATTTTTTTAGTTGAGTTCGATATCCTAAACAGAACTGCGTCCAAAAAACGGTTTCACATTTAACATTTGTAAGATTGAAATTAGAAAAGAACGACCAGAAAAAGGGAATGGTAATAAATGCCATCAGAAGTCTATGACGTTAGTAATGGTACATTTGCAACAAAATAGTCACGTGTTAAATCTATGGAACTAAAAGCCCGCACTAGAAACTGTGTCACATAATCCGGTGTCGCGACGAGGGATTAAACAATTAATTCATATTGCACACCACCTAACACGTGTGCGCGCACACTCATGTATGTATGCATGAAAGCATATGTATATATCTATATATCTCTATATATATATGTATGTATGTGTGTGTATGCGTGCGTGTGTGAGTATATATATATATATATATATATAAATATATATGATAGACATGTAGCTGTGTGTATTTGGTAGCGTACACAAATGGTTAAAATTAATGCAGATATATATATATATATATATATATATATATATATATATATATATATATATATATATATATATATAAAGTACAGTGGCTAGATATATATTTATTTTATGTCGAAAGTTTATAATGTACACTGAGTTTTATTCTTGTTTTATGGCAGTCGTCAACAGCCAAGAGTACACTATAAACTTTTGGTATAATATTCCAAGGTTCGGCAAAAGAGACCGATAGAATAAGTACTAGGCTTACGAAG
>NC_142946.1:50117949-50120449 GCF_046866305.1 Octopus bimaculoides
GCTGTTAACCGAAAATTTCAAGATGTAACTATGTGAAAATACCAGTCTACTACTGGTATTTATATTATCAATCAATGACGAATCCATTTGTTCAAAATCTCATCAAGGCCTTTAATTAACTGTAAAGTCAATGCTATGATTCTCAACAGTTTGGAACCTTTATCGGTACACTATATCACTGTATCTGTCTGTCCCCCTGTCTCTTTCTTCTCTCTCTCTCTCTCTCTTTCTCTCTCTCTCTCTCTCTCTCTCTCTCTCTCTCTCTCTCTCTCTCTCTCTCTCTCTCTCTCTCTCTCTCTCTGTTTGCTTAACTTCTATGATATCCAATATCCATAACTGTCGTTATAGCTACTACTTCTACGAACACTGAGAGATCAGTTGCATCGTATTATTTATTTATCCCCACATAACCGTGGATGTGCTGTTTGAATAAACTAAACTATACTACGGTAGTTACCACGAGAGAAACCCTCGTATTGGCATTTGGTGCAAAATGCACTCTTGTTTTTAAACAAGAGTGCATTTTACACCATTTTGCACCATGTCGCACCAAACGCCATTATGAGAGAATTTTTCTCATGACATCTACCACAGTATAGCTTATTCTAACAGAACATCCACGTTTAAGTGGAGATAAATATTACCTCTCAGTATTAATACTGCCTCTGTCACTTATAAATATCTATCTATCTATTTATCTATCTATCTATCTATCTATCTATTTATTTATCTATCTATCTATCTATCTATCTATTTATTTATCTATCTATCTATTTATTTATCTATCTATCTATCTATCTATCTATCTATCTACAAGAGTGGGTGCTGAAAAGTTCCTGGCTTTAAGGGATGTCGACAAAGGCCTGGTCGGAGGCCCAACATTCCCAGTTCTTTTACAGGGCTTAGGAAAAACTGAAGGGGCCGCTGCAATAAGTGTGTGAATCTGAGAGTGGAATACGTATAAAATAATAATTAACTGATCCACCAGTATTTTCTTTTAAATAGCTAGGATATTTTCAATATACACACACAAACCCACGCACACGCACATACAGACACTCACGCATATATACGCACATATGCTTATATACATATATACATTCACACGCATACATATAGTAGAGTTGTATAGTCTTCATGATACATTCTCTCATATACATAAATGCTTTTTTATGCTTTTTAAATGCCAAAATACAGCAAACTGCAAATATAAAACAGGTTGATAGCTTTAGCAGACATATTGAAATATCAAATAAATCACCCATCAACCTGTATTATATTTATAAATTGCTTGTTTTGGCTTTTTCAAAAATACAATGAACAAAACACACACACACTCACACATTCACACACACACATTCACACACTCACACATTCACACACACATACACACAGACACAGACACACACACACACACACACACACACACACACACACACACACACACATACAGGATGTGATTATCTTGATACTCTCTATTACTCTTTTACTTGTTTCAGTCATTTGACTGCGGCCATGCTGGAGCACCGCCTTTAGTCGAGCAAATAGACCCCAGGACTTATTCTTTGTAAGCCTAGTACTTATTCTATCGGTCCCTATTCTATTGTTCGCCTGTCTGAGGCTAGCTTTCTACCACAGGACAAATAGATCTCGTAAAGGGGTCTTGGGCATTGCTCTTCATTCGCTAACAAATCTACGCAACAAAATCCACCTCCAGTTAAAAGAACAATGACAATAACGTACAGAAAATGAAGAAATAAACAAGTGTTCAGTTCGAAACAAACAGCCTGGCGAGCAGATTTATATTTTACGCCATTTTGTAAAATATTTTTCATACTGAATCGAAAATAGTAGAACAAGGAAAACTGAGAGAAAACTAAGAGAAACCTCACCATTTTTGCGTAGAGAGAATTAAAACGAAAAAAAGAAAACTACCGAATTGGTCTGGCACCGTCTACATTCGTCTAATATAATATAAATAATAACTTGTTAAAACAACCTGAATATTCATCATCCATATGTTCCATGTTAGTGTGGTGGGGGTAGGTTCAATGACCTTGCTTACTACTACTACTACTACTACTACTACTACTACTACTACTACTACTACTACTACTACTACTACTACTACTAAACAAATGTAAACACCTCCCACAACAAAGACAAAAGCAGCATTATACCGGAAATTCCTGTCAAGACATACGAGAAATGATATATATATATATATATGGATGTATGTAAGTGTGTACGTACGTACGTGTGTACAGAAGATATATTTATTATATACATATATTGTATATATATATATATATAGATAGATAGATAGATAGATAGATAGATATATGTACATACACACACAGACATATATATATGCATACATATATGCATATATCTATACATATGTTTATGTCTATATATATATATATATATATATATATATATATATATATATATATAAACATATATACACACGCACATCATTAACATCTCTCACTATATT
>NC_142946.1:50122949-50157949 GCF_046866305.1 Octopus bimaculoides
CATGAAAGTAACAAGAGCATATTTCATATATCGTTTTCATATGCATACCTATATAGATATACACAAGCATGTACAAGTCTTTTTATGAATCTACATACACACACAGACATGTATACATACGTCATCAGTCACATGCGTATGAAGATATATATATATATAATTAAACACACGCACATGTTTATATACATGTGCATACATATACACATATACAGATACAGGCACACGTATATATATACATGTATATATATATATATATATATATATATATATATATATATATATATATATATATATATATATATATATATATATACATGTATATATATATAATAGTATTGGTGATGGCAATAATGCGACCCTGATGAGATGGAGTATCCAGAAATTTGTAATATGTTGTAATTTGTTACAATATTTTACGAGACATCTGATGATGTGGTTTATTTTTCCGGGATACCCTATTGAAATGTGCATAGGTTTGGCTTATTGTGGTTGTTTCTGTTATTATAATTGTTGCTGCAATAAAGTATCTTCAATGCATTGATTTTGAGCTCTATCCTTTAAGAGACATGTATACATATATATATATATATATGTATGTATATATGTATGTATGAACGTATATTTGCACTTATGTTTTCATATGGAGATATGTTAGTGGTTTCAAATATTCGGATGTGGTTGTGATGTGCAATTTGTATATGACAAACGAACTTGTGTGTCTTTACACACAGACATACACAAATAAATCGCACAACTCTACCGAAACGCATCATCAGATGAAAGGATGAGCCTATATGAGTAGAAGACTATGCATGGGTATGTTAGTAGAAAGCTCCGTGATGATACAGTTTATCATGGACGAATATCCGGATTACTATCTCCCGCTTTGAAGGGTGTGCGTTTGCAATCGAAGAACATGAAAGCCGTAAAATGTGACAACCGATGCACCATATCATAATCAGTCGCCCGAAAATGTCATCACGGTATTAACTACCGATGAGATATGACGTTGTAGCTAGGACAGTCAATAATGAAATCCGTCGGAAGGATAAACGTGAGGAGAAAGAGATAAGAACCCACAATATGGTAAGAGCCATCGCCACTCATAATGAAAAGGACTACTGGCGGAATGTACCAGTGAAGACGTCAATAAAATGTAAGCACAACAGACCTGATATAATGATTTGGGATAGAGAAGAGAAACTGTGCACAGTTGTGGAAATTAGCTGCCCATTTGATATTAACACAACGCTAAAGATCAGTGCAAAAGAGAACACCTATGCTGAACTATTGAGAAATCTGCAGTTACTCTATCCAGATTACATGTCCAGGTTTATACCTGTAGTTACTGGGGCCCTGGGTTATGTAACATACTGCCTAAATACCAACCTTGAGAAATTAGGCTCCTCAAAACCAGAAAGGAGAAAGCTAATTTGAAAACTACAGATCCATTCCGTCACTATAACTGTAAATATCTGTAAAACTTTATATGAGCATGTCTAGATATGCAACTATATGCATGAGAAGACATATATAAAACATACAAATCTGCACATACATACATACATACATACATGCCCTGTTGTTGATGTTACAATTCCGATGAAGGAGCCTTGAGTCTAGGTTAGAAACCGGTTCGTTCTTTATTGGCAAGAACTCTTGAAATAGATTAAATAATGACACACACACATACGTACATACACACATGCATACACACACACACACACACGCACACATATATATGTATATATATATATATATATATATATATATATATATAGAGAGAGAGAGAGAGAGAGAGAGAGACAGACAGAGAGAGACAGAGATAGCCAGATAGCTATAGATTAATACCTATCTATCTATCTATCTATCTATCTATCTATCTATCTATCTATCTATCTATCTATATTAGTAGCCTTTTGACTTTACTAAGCTTTAAATAACTGTACATTTTCTATTTCCAATTCCTCTCGTGCAAATGTCAATAATCAACCAAAATAAAGAGGCACTTTTTATAGAAAATTTCTCAACTTTTATCCTATACTGTAATTTCTACACATTCGTTAGTCTCAGATACTAGAGATATTCTAGTCATTCGTGTGCCAAATCCAGATGTGCGTAGTTCAGTGTGTGTATGTTTTTATGCTTAAGAATTGTCTGCTACCAGTGCCTTGCGTCTATAATTTTCACGTTTTGCAAGTGAATAAGTGCGCGCGCACGATGCACGTACACATACATACATACACACGCACACGTGCACGCTCCGACGTCCCTGCCGACAGAGCTGTATAGACGCATAGATACACGATTATACGAGGAGGTGTTGAAAAGATCTTGGCTTAAAGGGTGTCCGAATTCTTTAACGGGACTTAGAAAAGCTGATGGACTGACTAAAAAAGTGAAACATTGACTGCGATGTGATAGGATAACAATTCACAATTTGCTGCTTTAATTATCCAACTGGCGCCATGTTGTAATAGAATCTGTGTAGATCATGTAATCAGTTGAAAAATTCCTCAACTGAAGATGAACATGCTTTATTAGTCTTATGTATCTTATTCTAAAACCTATTTCATTTAACTCTCGTGTCAAAAGAAATCATTCACATCTTAGCTTGTTGTTGAGTCATTATTTTGTTTTTCCTTCAGCTTGCTTTCAATATGGCGGCGGACTTTTGCAATTTGCATGCCGTTATCAATTATGTAACTTTCAAAGGAATGGAGTTATACATAAGTAATTTTAAATAAGTGAACTTCAAAGTTTACTCGGTTTAAAGAATTTCTATATTAATTTATCAATAAAACGCAGTTGCTTTCTCTCTTTCCATCCCACCGCCTGTCGTCTTGCCTTCCTCCGCTCTATCTCATTGGTTACCATGCAAGTTTTGTCATTATACCTCCTTGGGAGTGTATATATATATATATATATATATATATATATATATATATATATATATATATATATATATATATATATATATATATATATATATATATTCCTTTGCTTCTGTAGATTAGACTCGCAAACATAATGAAAGAATGTATTTTATGTTCATATAAATGTATGAATGAAAGAAAAGTTATATGTGTGTGCACAGGCTGGGTCTGCGTTAGTTTCTTGTTTCTGATCCTCGTGAATTAGTAACTCCGAGTAGTGACTTAACACCGACACAACTTTGAAGAGATCTTATTCCTGTCACATAACAGTATATATAAGAACATCTTCCAGCAGCATTGCAGTGCACGCCAATGTGAAACTATAATCATTTGCTTTCTCTCCGTCTGTATGTCTCTCTATGCACACAGATACACACACACACACACACACACACACACACACACACTCACACACACACACACACATACCCACACAGACAGACACAAAAACACACACACACATTCACACACACTCACGCATATGTATATCTACACGACCGGATTCTTTCAGTTTCCCGCTACTAAATCTACTCAGACGACATTAGTCGACCCGGTGCTGTAGTAGAAGACACCTAACCAAGATGCCATACAGAAGGACTGAACCTGAAACCACAAGATCGGAGAGGAGCAAGCTTCTAACCCTCTCAGCCACGCCTGTGATAAGCATTTTTTTTCTCAGGTTCAAGCACTCATAAGGCCGGTTACTCGGTTTCTGTGGCGTCTAAGTGGCCGAGATCACAAATTTCCCCAACAGAATGTCGGTCCCATGCAGGTTTCGAAGGCGGCTGTTTTGAAGGGAGGGATCAAGTCAATTGCACCGATTCCAGAGTACTGGAGTTGATCTAATCGACTGGCTCCGCTCACCCTCCCCAAAAATTTCGGGCCTTGTGCCTAGAGTAGAAAAGAATATTCTTTGAGCAATTTTGCAAACTTGCTAATTATGGAAAACACTGAAAAGGAATCCTTTTATTCGTTCTGTAGAGATTGTGAGCGCGGCTTTAGCATAATGAATCAACTCGAAACTAGTTAAGAAACCATTCAGGTAAATTCCGTTTGGATATGTTGGTGTGCATCAAATGCTACTAATTGGATGAAAATTCTATCAGCCTAGATATATTTTACAAAGAACGAATTAAAAGCAATGGAAAAAAACTATCTGATTTAATATGAACGTAATTCTGTGCTGTTTGATATGAAATATTTTGTAAGGCTTACATATGAAAAGATTCTCAGAAAAGATAATGGATAATTCGTCAGCAGGTTTTGTAATTAAATGATTCTAGATTTCATCCTTTCCAGCAGTTTTATTAACAGTGATGGTTTGAAAATTTGACACAACGCCAGCAATTTTAGGAGGAGGGGTAAGCAAACCCATTGTATCGACCTCAGCAGTTGACTGGTATTTTATTTTATCGAAATAATATGAACATTTTCAGATTTTAGCACGCGGTTAGAAATTTTTAGAGGAATTTCCATGGAGGAGTACGTCGATGTAATCGACGTACTCAAATGGTATTTATTTTCTCGATCCCGAAAGGATGAATGGTAAAGTCGACCTCTGCCGCTTACATATATCTGTTAAATTCAAAGATCTAAAACAAAAAACTGGTGGAATCGTTAGAACACCGAGCAAAATGCTTGACGGCATTTCGTCCTGAGTTCAAACGGCGCCGGGGTCGACTTTGCCCTTCAAACATTCGGAATTGATAAAATAAATACCAGTCATGCACTAGAGTCGATGTAATCGATTTACCCTTACCCCAAAATTGCTGGCCTTGTGCTTATAGTAGAGAAGATATTAATAGAGCGCTTCAGCTCATTAGGTTCTGAGTTCAAATCCTGCAGAATTTAACTTTGCCTCTCATCCCTTTGGGTTCGATACAATAAGGGCACCAAGTAAATACTGTTGTCGATAGCATCGAGTTTTCCCTTCCCCTCAAAACTGTTGACCTTGAGCCTAAACCCGCGACAGTTATATAAAAACGGAGGTTCCAGCCTCTTGCGTTTTGAGTTCAATGTCAACGTTGTCTCTCGTCCCCACCCCTGGCGACGATAAGATAAACTACCAATTGAATACTGGGGGCGATAACATCGACTAATCCCTGTTCCTCATACCAAAATTAGAAGTAATTGTATTAAAAGAGGTGACAAAACCTGCACATAAAATGTTCTCATTCACAACATATTTTTTAATGAAGATATATTAAAATATTTCGAGAAAGCTTATTCAAGTAAAAATTATTGAATTTGTAAATATTTTCCCCTATTTTTATTATTTTATTAAAATTCAGTAATATGAACATCTATTTGCCGGAAGCAGTTTGATAAGAAAGATTTTATTAAAATTCCTAAAACTGAATTTAATATGCACGTGGGAATTTGACTGGAACCTGTTGCTGTTGCTGCTTATAGTCGCCTACGGAGTAAGAGGAGGAGTAGGAGAAGAAGAAGAGAGAGAAATTATTGAGAGATTAGAGAGAGGGAGAATATTTTCCTTAAGGGGAGAGAACCGCTAGAGGGTATATATATATATATATATATATATATATATATATATATATATATATATATATATATATATATATATATATATTTTCCTTTATCATAAGAGGTCTTTTAATTTAATATGTTTCCTTTAAAATAATTTTTGTGCAAGATCTTGAGGTTTTGTCAGTAATCGTTTTATCATGTTTCCATTACAATATAGTTTCATCAACCATGGAAGATAGGCTGTGTTAAAAAATTATCATGAAATATTCTAAAGTTTAGAATTAATTTAGATAACAAAGTTTTAGCGTGCACCAACTGCTAAACATCTTTTGCAACGCCCTTTGTTGGCATGAGGGTATAATATTGTAGGCTTCCAATAAAAGGGGCAACTGAGCTGATAATATTGTATTTATACGTTTTAGCATACGCAATAATATCTTCTCCGCAGTAAACTGCAGTGAATTTGACCTCGGCGGAATTTGAACTTGGAATATGAAGACGGATGTAATGCCGCTAAACATCCTGCCCGGCGTGCTCACGATTTTCCCAGCTCATCGCTTTACTTAATTGTAACATATTAGTTTCAACTTTTGGCACAAGGCCAGCAAATTTTGGGGAGAGGTAAGTCTATTACATCAACATCAGTGCTCAACTGGTACTTATTTTGTCAACCCTGAAAAGATGAAAAGCAAAGTTGACCTCGGCGGAATTTGAACCTAAAATGCACAGACAAATGAAATGCCGCTAAGCATTTTGCCCTTCATGCTCACGATTCTGCCACCTTGGCACCTTACTTAATTAGCCCCGATACTGTTAGAAACTAACTTCAAATAGCTACCGACAGTATAGGACCAAATCCTGACTACAAACGTAGCTCAACTGGGCACTCTAAAACCAACACAAGCGGTAATAGTTTATTTAGGCAAAAAAAAACCCAGAAATTTTGAAAGGAAGAAGTTTAGTTGGAAAAGAACACAGAAAAGAGAACACGATGCGAAGGGTCTAAGACCGAAAATTGAGCAGTATGACCAAACAGTCTTAGCAAATAGTTCCAAATCATACAAGTAACCGGAAGCATCGTAGTTCCTGTCTCTACTATACTCAGATAAGACAGTTTACCAGAAAATCTAAAACAAAAAGAGATTTCTTCTTGAGTTAAACCAACATTTAAACACAATCTCTAACCACAATATCGAGAAAATTATGGAATGTATTGTACGTATTTTGTGGAGACGTGTGGCTTAGTGGTTAGGGTGTCAGCACCATGCTCGTAAGATTGTGGTTTCGATTCCTGGACCGGGTGACGCGTTGTGTTCTTGAGCAAAACACTTCATTTCACGTTGCTCCAGTCCACTCAGCTGGCAAAAAATGAGTAACGCTGCGATGGACTGGCGTCCCGTCCAACTGGGGAACACATACGCCATTGAAACCGGGAAACCGGACCCACGAGCCTGGCAAGGCTTTAAAAGGGCGCATTTATATATTTTATTGTACGTACTTTAGCATTTTGAGACAGGAGAGAGGTAAACATCTTAGCCGGCAGCGTCTGAAAATGCTCGTTATGTAATAAAATGTGTAATGTAGTTTTCAACTTGAGGAAAATGTAATATATCCACAAATGTGAATACAAGGATTGCACATGAATATTCGAACCGTTTCATGTGTGCCATGGGTCTGCTCATTCAAGGTCGAGCTGGATCCACATATCTCTACCACCACTACCACCACCAACATCGACAACAACAGTGACAACAGTTAACCAGTAAATCAATAGTTATTATTATCTCCCCGGCAGTGCATTTCCTCCTAGTTATTAACATGCATAGCAATCATTTCAGAATCCAGTTGAGAATTCTGATTGTATTAATTTCAATTTTATTTTCTTTATGTTTCGGCATCTTTATTGAAAAATGGACACATAAATAATTACGTCCACATATCTTGTTTCATTTGTTGTTTTAATGATTTGAGAGATGCTCAGAAAACAAACATAGTGTGAAGTGTTTCATAGTATCACTGTTGGCAAAGATAGATAATTGCGAAATATGAGACACGATAATCTAGAAAAATAACTTCAAAATATACTATATTGCTTTAAATAGACTATAAATAGCTTCAAAATTCTCTGAAAACTGGCCATTTTAGTGTAAGTACACTAAAGCCGACCCACTCGGAAATGGAAACTGATTTTGTGATTTGGCTGGTCGGCAACTTGCCATCATTTAGTATTACTTGTATTTTAATTCTAAATTCTAAATTTGCAAGTTATCATAAGAAGATTTGGTTTAACCAATATTATCTCGTAGCGTAGGTAATCAATTATGATAATTAATTCCACAGCTTTTTCAGAATGAATCATCGCAGCTTGACCTTCATGTGTTGTTCAATGAGTCAATACATCAACTCCACAGTCTGCTACACATTCACGTGTCTGCCTGATGCTAACAAAATGTTTCTATTGACTCAAATTTCTTACATTTCAACGGTAATTGATGGCAACGAATACATTGAATGCCAACTTCATAACCTATCCCTCTACAAGCTCAGCGGTCCGGTGTATTAGTCTCGTGAGTTCGAATTGCGTGCGCGGAAAGATGGCGTACTAATTTATCGCAAGTAATAAGAATGTTATTTTGTTGTATTTCCGGAGGGTCATTATGTCAATAATAAACGCACGCACGGGCACTGTTTCACTTCTTTTATTATTATTATTAGTAGTAGTACATTCGTTAACATTTAACCAATTAACATATAGAATGTAGGATTTTGAAACAGCGAAGCTTCCTTTCCGAGGGCCCAGGTCGGCTGGAACGAGAATCTGCTGATTCTTTTCCTTCGCTTTTTCAGCAATTTTTCGCTCAGATTGCTCAACAATACGACCTCTTTGAAAATCTGACAGTTCTGCTGAAGTTTTTGTGCGTGGCATGGTTACTCTTCGCAAATGTTTAACATAATGGCACCTGGAATGAAGAATAATAATTACATTGTAAATCCTACACCGCTGAAAACATATTAAGACGCTTAAATCAGAAATTTTGAAAATTAAAAGCGTTTATTTACTTTCTGCATGTCTGTGTATATATGTATATGTTTGTATATATATATATATATATATATATATATAAATGTCTGTAAATGCATACACACATATATGCATATATATGTATGTGTGTGTATGCGTGCGCGCCTGTGCACAGTTATACATACACAGATGCATATGTTTATGTATATTTATCTATATGTATTCTCATATCTGTGTGTCTATGTATTAATGAATGTATGTGCGTGTTCTCATTGCTTTCTTTCTTTCTTTCTTTCTTTCTTTCTTTCTTTCTGTCTTTTTCTATTTTGTCATCTAATCCGTCTTACTTTATATATTCTCCACCCCTCCATTTTCCCCAACAAGTCCATCTATTGTGTAAATACGATAAGGCCTGTCTTTCTTTAGCAAACTTGAAAATGTCAAAGCAAACACTATACTGATTTTTGTTGTTGTTGCTGTTGCTGCTGCTGTTGTTTTCGTGTAATTACAACGAAATACCCCGAGCAGCTTTCCTTGACGGAAATACTTATTACACAAGATAACAGACAAGAGATCCTTAACGCCGAGTCTTTTCTTTAACAAAGATAAAAATCAAAGATTTCTGCTTTTTATTTCCTA
Organism: Octopus bimaculoides; assembly: GCF_046866305.1. Taxonomy (NCBI): domain Eukaryota; kingdom Metazoa; phylum Mollusca; class Cephalopoda; order Octopoda; family Octopodidae; genus Octopus; species Octopus bimaculoides. The sequence continues at coordinate 50,132,037 of NC_142946.1, forward strand.
TTTTAGTATCTCGCGGCATCTTTCAAGAATTTCCTATTATATTGTACATTCTGGGGGCCATGTATAGAATATTCATTATATTTTTTCCCCCAATCATACGTATAAATAGATACAGATACGCACTGATGTATATATATATATATATATATATATATATATATATATATATATATATATATATATATATATATATATACATACATATATATGTATGTATGTATGTATGTATGCATGTATGTATACACGTATACTATGCGCGTGAATGTATGTATGAGTCTATACACAAACCAACAGAGAAGCTAAGATGCACATACACATGGACCGTATCGCATAGTCAGCCATGTCTGCGTATACCCGTATATACTGACGTACGTGTATATGTTTGCATAAGTATGTATGTAGGTAGGTATATATGTCTGTATATGTGTGTGTGAGTATGTGTGTGCTAAATAAAATTGCTCACGTGATATTAAAAGATCTACACAAGACTGTTGCATTTAAAACAGAATACACTGCAATTACTTTATTTTACAAAAAATTGGATTAGCTGGTTTTCTATGAGAGTAGTTCCTTGTTAAAAGGAGTCCACGCTATTAATACAACCTCTGTCGCTAATATATGTATATTTTAACAAACTCACTGGCTAAACACGACATCAGTACCTGCTCTGGCACTGCTTTTCCAAATATCGCTAGCGGGGAGATGAATCGCTGCTATCTCAAGCGGTCGAGCGTCCATCATTGGCAAGACTAAGGGAGGTCGAAATCACGTGATCTGGCGATCTCGGCATTAAAGATGGCGGGGATTTATCTCTCCGCTGTCGGAGTGAATTTTGCACCAGAAGCCAATATGATAGTTTCTTTCATAGTTTTTACTGCAGTATAGTTTGTGCTAACAAAACATCTGCGTTTAGGTGGAGATAAATATTTTCTTACTTGCTGTTTTAAGATTGTAAGCACCAATGACTTTTTGCATTTAATCAAGGTTCTAAGGCCGCAAAAGCTGCTCGCGACATTTGTGCTGTGTATGGAGAGGGTGCCATAGCTGAAAGAACCGCTCGTGATTGGTATGCCAAGTTCAAATAGAAATTTTGACCTCACAGACGTATCTCGTCCTGGCCGTCCAGTTGAGTTCGATAAAGAGCGATTAAACTAACTTTTGCACGAAAATTCTCGTCAAACGACAAAGAAACTGGCAGAGAAAATGGAATGCTCCCACACTGCTATAGAGAAACATCTTCACTCGATGGAAAAGGTTCAGAAGTATGGCGATGAAAAATGGTGCCTGTACATCAATATGAAGCAACATGGCTTAGTCCCGGTAAACAAACGATAACGCGCGTGAAACAAGATCTCCATCCGAGTAAAACGATGTCGTGCGTATGGTGAGACTGGGAAAGGATTATCCATTACGAAATGCTTGAACGGACCCAAACGGTCAACTCTTTCGATCTCTTTCAAATACTATGCACGGAGTTTCGTTCAATACTGATGCAGAATTGAGAGCTTGGTTGGACCAATTTTTCGAGTCGGAATCGGGTGATTTCTACCAACGAGGTATTGAAAATCTTGTTGAACGTTGGGAAGAAGTTGTAAACAACAAGGGTGAATACATTATTGATTAATTAGTTATCTTTTATTAAAACCTTTTAAAAAATTAAAATAAAAAAAAACGGCGGGAACTTAGTTGCCAACCCAATATATATATATATATATATATATATATATATATATATATATATATATATATATGTAAATGAATAAAATATATAGATATTCAATTGACAATCCAATAATTTATTTATATTACAATAGTACATTAAATGCTATGAATATAATATATAACATAACACACCCTTTTGAAGGATTTCTTTTCTTCGGTTTGTTACTATATATATATATATATATATATATATATATATATATATATATATATATATATATATATATATATATATATACATACACATATACACCCATGCACGCAGATATATTTTTAGACGTTTGCGAGTCTTGATCGAACAAACCCGTAGTCAAAGCCGTTTCAGCCATGAAAGTACCATTTACTTTCGATTGTTTTTGATTAGATTATCGAACATCTGTATCCGGTTATTATACAGGAGCATGTGATTTGCGAGATATTTGGCTGTCATATTTAGCAGGTTGACCGACCTCATAGGAGCTCTTTCATTCACTCGCATTCAGAACGATGTCAAGTGTTAGCGTCTGTATTAGTGGATCGTTGATTGACTGGCGTTCTGTGCATTCCGTCAATTTAGTTTTCTAGTGCTTCTTTTGTGTTGGGCATTCTAAAAGCTATTGTTGGTTTTAGCGTGTAATAATGTAACTATACATACATACAAAATACATACGTATATATATATATGTGTGTGTGTGTGTGCATGTGTATATGTGTGTATATGAATGTGTGTGCTTGTGTGTGTTCGCGTGTGTTCTTTTTCACATTCGTTCTCTCCTTCAATATGTGTGTGTACATATATATAGGTCCACATCCCCATATATATATATATATATATATATATATATATATATATATATACGCACGTATATATAATATACACACACATACACACGCACGCACACACACACACACACACACACACACACACACATATATATACTTATACATGTATATATATATATAATACATACATGCATTTCTGCTTACATATATACATACATACATTCATACATACATACATACATACATGCATACATAAATACATACATGCATGCATACATACATACATACATACATACATACATACATACATACATAAGCATAGCAATTTTCCCGGTGGAAAAAATAGAAGCTCTCCATGTGACACGACTTTGATCATGAATTTCTTTAGTGAATGTTAATTGATTCCAGGGCTGAGCATGGAATTGCGAACAGACTAACAGGAGCCATATTGAATGCATGTTCTATAGCACCAGAATACATATATATTATATCGTATGGTCTATTCCCTTTCTATCGTCATCAAGTTTGACTATTCATATCAAAAGTTCATGAAATGAATACCAGTAATAGAATGTTATTATAATCACTCGATTATAATCTCTGGGGCTACACATGCATAAATGTAATTGTGGCTAGTAACGTGTAAAATTTTCCAATGTGATTACATATTTCAGAATTTCTATTTAATATTCTTTACAAGGGTGTAGATATATGCATTTCGATGATATTGCTCCCGTAAGTATGATTGCATGCATATGTGTGTGTATATGTATGTATATCATTATTCAGTTTATTTCAAAATGTCTTGCCAATAAAGAAAGAACCGGTTTCTAACCTAGATCCAAGGTTCCTTCATTGGAATTTCAACATCAACAACAGGCTATCTTTGTTTGCTTGTATGTATGTATGTATGTATGTATGTATGTATGTATGCATTTATGTATGTATACGTGCAGATTTGTATGTTTCATGTATGTATTCTCATGCATATAGTTGCATATCTAGACATGCTCATATACATTTAAATAGTAAACTTCTGGAAAGTTTTACAGATTTTTACAGTTCCAGTGATGGATTAGATCTGTAATCTTCAAATTAGCTTTCTCCTTTCTGGTTTTGAAAAGCCTAATTTCTCAAGATTGGTATTTAATCAGTGTGATACATATCCCAGGGCCCCAATAATTACCGGTATAAACCTAAACTTGTAATCTGAATACAGTAATTGCAGATTTCTCAATAGTTCAGCATAGGTGTTCTCCTTTTTACTGATCTTCAGCTTTATGTTAACATCCGCTGGGCAGCTAATTTCCACAACTGTGCACAGTTTCTCCTCTCTATCCCAAATCATTATATCAGGTCTGTTGTGCTTACATTTTATCGAGGTCTTCACTGGTACATTCTACCAGTATTCCTTTTTATTATGAATGGCTATGGCTTCTACCTATGTATGCCTTCTGGTCTTCTGCAAAAATTTGAAAGTAATATTTGTTACTGCAAGAGTTTAAATAATTGTGTCACAATACACAATTCCTTTGTCCGTGTCTGTGTATGTCTGTATATGTGAGTGAGTGTATTTGTGCGTGTGTATATGAGTGTTAATGTTTTTGAACACGTGTGTACGCATGCGTGAGCCTGTTTTATTTCCCCTTCTTATACTTTCGTTCATAATAAGGCATTTTACTTCAGAAAAGCGAGGATGATTGAAATCAGTTTGAATATTTTCTTTGAAGTGATGAAGTAATGGATATTATGAAATAATTATGATGCAACACACAGGCAGGAAATCAGATTGAAGGAGTAATATTTTAAGGGATTAGGAATGATGTTAATTCAAATGCATAAAGATATATTATGCATGACAGAATGGACGATCATATACGGTGCGTATGCTTCTGGGCACACATTTCCGTGTGTGTATATGTTTGTATGCACGCGCGAGTGTGCGTGTATATATATATATATATATATATATATATATATATATATATATATGTGTGTGTGTGTGTGTGTGTGTGTGTGTGTGTGTGAACACGCATATATGTATATATATATATATATATATATATATATATATATATATATATACATATATATATATGTATATATATATATATATATATATATATATATATATATATATATATATATGTGTGTGTGTGTGTGTGTGTGTGTATGTGTGTGAACACGCACATGTTCCCACACATATACATACATATATATATAACGTGTATGACTGATGCGTATTCGTATTAGTGATCACGTTTTCATCATACCCTTATCCTGATACCAATGTACATATATTTGTATATGTGTATGCATGCCTGAGCTCATGGCCATCGTAAGTTCGATTCCTGGACAGAGCGGCTCGATGATTTCTCGAGTTCGGCACTTTATTTCCCGCTACTCCAGTCCAGGTTTCATTTTTCTCGCTTCTCCAAGTAGACCTGATCGAACAGCAAGAACACTTATGTGAAAAGCTGGTAGCGATGATTGCCATTGCTGAAGCGTTCTTGAAACTTTTACTGCTATTCAAAGTGCTGTTCCGTTGATCGGATCAACTGGAACCCTCGACGTCGTAAGCGACGGAGTGCCAACACAACAACATATATATATATATATATATATATATATATATATATATATATATATATATATATATATATATATATATATATGTTTGTATGTTTGTCTATGCATATGTATAAATATATTTACACACACACACATACACATATACATATATAATAAAACAATATATATTTATGAATGTATGTACGTGTGTGTGTGATATAGTATGTAAGTGTAAGTGATGTACCTGACGCAATATTTTGGCGTCAATGCGATAATCATTTGTTTATATGTTTCAGCCATTTACAACCAACGCTTTGTAATATAGAACCACGAAGATAATAAATTACTTCCTAAAAACAACAGGAACAACAGAAGCCGTAACATTAACAAGAACAAAAACAACAATATTGGCAGCTTAAATAATAGGCATCGATTCCATAACCGAACAGTATTATTCCTGCAATGTTAGCTTATTTATTCGGGTCACGCGTAGCTGAAACTGTAACATTAGTATTCACAAGGAGTTGCTTAAACGAAATTAAAATATGTCTGACTTTATCCTTCATTTTCACACGGCTCGTATCTAATGTACTGTTATTCTTCGTTTGTTATAGATCACGATGGACAGAACCTATGTGTTTATATTAACATATCAAGAGTTATTTTTCTTCATCGTGTTATTGTTTCAATCAGCAATGGTCTACGCTAGCCTGATTTCGATTTGATTCTTACACTGCAATTTAATATTGTGCAGAGGTAAAAATGTCTTCGAAAATAAGATATTAGACTAGTAGCGTATCAATATTGATTTCATATTCGTAGTAGGAGTTTCAATATGGTTCTGTGTCGGATTATTTTGTCAGAAAATCCTATATTCAAACAGAAACGATTGCATTGTGGTTTACTAATAGATAATGTTGTTGTTGCCACTCCGTCGCTTACAATGATAAAGGTTCCAGTTGATCCGATCAACGGAACAGCATGCTCATGAAATTAACGTGCAAGTGGCTGAGCACTCCACAGACACGTGTAATTCCAGAGCGTACTTATTTTGTGATTGAATTTTGGCCCACCCTTGTAGAATATTCACAATGTTTCCGAGCTGGAAGTCTTCGCAGAGTACTTTGCTAACGCGTCTTTTATCTGCATTACATAAACTTCTCTGGTAAGCTTAAATGATACGTTGATTTCCTTTTGAATGCATAATCTACTTTCAAATAACATTCTGAAAGACATACTTTGACATTTGGAAACATTAACAAAACATTAAAACAAAAAGACACCCCGCCCATCCTCCCAAAAAAGAAAACAACTTTGCTTAATAATAATAATTGAAACAAATACCAAAACCAAACAAAACTTTAATAGCTTCTGAGATACAACAACGAACAATTAGGTAATAATCAAGCAAGCAGTTTCAAAAAACAAAACGAAGAAAACACAAAAGCGACACCTCTTACTAAAGAGAAATGTTACAGACCTGAGTGAGTGAGGGTAATGGCGGATGATATAAGAAGACATATTAATGTACAACTGTCTTCTAACACAATCGTTATCAGCCATTATAGTAATGGAGCGATATGTAAATTAGCTTCATTATAACAGTAATGTTATACTGTAAACCATACTTGTCATTCATGCATAAAATTACTTTATTTTAAACATTGTCATTGTTTGTTGAATAATTCAACATTTATTCAGTATACCTGTTATTATAGTATTTTCTTTGTCTTTTTATATAAAGTTCAACGATTAGGTGTTCGTATATGTGTGTTTGAGTGTGTGCGTTTATATTTTTGATGCTTTAAGTGATATTTTTTTTTAAACAGGCGTCGGCGTGGCTGTGTGGTAAGAAGCTAGGTTTCCAGTCACAGGGTTCCGGGTTCAGTCTCACTGCGTGGCACCAAGGGTAGGTTTGTTCTTCCGTACCTCAGCCCTACCAAAGCCTTGTGAGTGAATATGGTAGACGGAAACTGAAAGAAGCTCGTTATATATATATATATATATATATATATATGTATGTGCGTGTGTGTGTGTTTGTGTCTGTATTTATTCCCCATAACTGTTTCACAACCGGTTTTAGTGCGCTTACGTCCACATAACCTAGCAGTTCGACAGAAGCGTCCGATAGAATAAGTACCAGGCTTACAAAAGCAATATGTACTCAGGTCGATTCATTCGACTAAAAATTCCGCAAGGCGGTGCCCCACCATGGCCATCGTCCAATGATTGAAACAAGCAAAGGATAAAAACATACACTGGTTCTATTTCTTTATTTGTCAATTGAATAACCTTTTAACTCATTAACTGTTCGGCCAATCAATCAATCAATCAATCAATCAATCAATCAGTTGGGTTTTGTCAAAGTCTGTTCGTCACCATTCGTAACTTCATAAATGTGTACCCCCCTCTACTCCAAGTCTGTTTCAGGTCTGAATTAATGAATTAATGACAATAGAAAGCTCACAAAACATTTATCGTCCTCTCCCATACACACTTTAGCATTCATTTATTATAATCTGAAGTTAACACAGTCGCTTCCTTATAAGAGACCTATGAGTTCTTGAACATACCCTAATATTCTTAAATGATTGTTATTTTTTATTCTTAATTCCATTATACAATAACAACTGGTGCTGTATGACAGAATATCCATTCCGACTTGTCCAGTTCTTAGAAATATACACAGTCAAATGCAGAATATATTGACGTTTGTATCGTCAAAATATCTTCTACCAAACACTTTGATTATGTCATCACTGATCAGTTAAATGTTCTACCACAATCAGAATTGACTAACATTCTTGCATGAAGGCTAAAAATGTGCCTTAGAACAAGACAAATATATGAACAAGACAAATAGATATTCTCACTCTTCATTATAATTTAAAGTTTCAGCTTCAATTTTTTTCAATGTACTTTACATTCCAGGGCGATCTCCATTGTTTTCCTTTACCCGAATTAGACATTACCACATTTTTTCCACATCACGACAGATGCTACTTTCATTGATTAAAATTTCTTGGATTACAATATAAATATGTTAACGTCCACTTTACTGTATGTATTTCATGCCGCAGGGATACCTGGATAATTTTCTTCTGTCATTATGCAAATCCATTATAACTATTGCTGTATGCTTCAGATGAGAACGAATATATTTATCTAAACCTTGAGTAGCTCTTTGAACTCTAAGTAGGTAAGTGTTATTTTCTATGTAACGCTCGTTATGTTCTTACATACACAACATATACACTTAACTCTAAAATCTACATCTGTTGTTCATATGTTAGCAAATGTTCTGATGTTATATTATTAATCTACCTGAAAGCAAAAGCAAGGTTACATTTACCTTAAGATTTATATACTGTCTCTTGTGGTATTTGTAACTGTTCAAACTGTGCGTAAATAACTTACTACTCATGTAACTCAGAAAAAAATATTCTCATGAGTGTTGTACATGAGTGACAAGCCCCGATAAGATAAATGCACGACGAAGCCATGTAGTTCCTGATCTGTTGGCATTGGCAGGAAATTGCGCACAAGTTTAGAGAAATACTTCAAGAGACAAATCTCAGCAATAGAGTTATTAAGACAATATGTCAATCTATTTCAGGTGGCGAACTGGCAGAAACGTTAGCACGCCGGGCGAAATGCTTAGCGGGATTTCGTCTGCTGTGACGTTCTGAGTTCAAATTCCGCCGAGGTCGACTTTGTCTTTCATTCTTTCGGGGGTCGATAAATTAAGTACCAGTTACACACTGGGATCGGTGTAATCGACTTAATCCCTTTGTCTGTCCTTGTTTGTACTCTCTATGTTTAGCCCCTTGTGGGCAATAAAGAAATAAGAAACGTTAGTACGCCGGGCGAAATGCTTAGCGGTATTTCGTCTGCCGTTAAATTCTGAGTTAAAATTCCACCGGGTTCGACTTTGCCTTTTATCCTCTCGGGGTTGATAAATAAAGTACCAGTTGCGGACTGGGGTTGATCTAATCGACTGGTCCCCCTCCCCTCAAAATTTCGGGCCTTGTGCCTAGAGCAGAAAATAATATGTCAACCTATTTACTGCAGGTTTATATTTTGAATGATTAATTTGCTTGAAGAATTCCAAGACTTGTACTACAAGTTAATATATTTAGTCCCCTTAAGGTGGAAAGTTGGCAGAATCATTAGCATGCTGTGCGAAATGTTTAGCGGTATTTCGTCCGCTTTCACGTTTTGAGTTCAAATCCCGCGTTTTTCAATAAAGTATTTGAACCTCACACGACCACTCAGTACTTCTCGTACCTCAGTTGCTGTTTTAATATTGTCATATTATTTCATTTCTTCTATGAAAATGTGCTGCCAACCTTCATGATAAGTTTTAATTTCCACCTTTTTCAGGCTGAGCTTTTCTCCTAACAGTTCAGCAAAGCTACACACATCCGCTTGGAATTGAACACCATACGCCCATTGTAGTTTACCAAATCTATTTATAGTTAAAAAAATACGAAATGGATTTGACTATTATAGAGATATGTCCCACTGTGGATCTCAAATGCATACCTCCTCCTCTTAATAGTAGTAGTAGTAATAGTAGTTGTTGTTATTGTTGAAAAATTGAAGAACGGTATCGTCCCTTTAACCGAAGACAATCACTTTCACTCAGTCGCAGACAAGATGGTCGCCAAAGGCTGAGTAGTGTGAGTACAGCATATGATGCTAATGATACCACATATAAATGTCTCTCCGCTAAGTCTCAACGATACTGTATTAGAATTCAACTGCACTATAATATGTTTAAATATTTACCATGTTTCAACGACACGATATTATGTCTCAGCGATATTAAATTATGTTTACATGGTACTATGATATCTTTAAACGGTTCTATTTTTATGTTAGTCTCTTTGAAAATTTCTCTGGAAGAAATATTATAGCTAGTGCCGTTCCATTTTCGTTCACACATTACAAATATTATACACGCCTGTATATTTAATCTAAAGTTGTTTAAAGTGCGTATATTAATTCATTTATAGCCTGACTGGTTGTCACAGACACCAGAAAATATTTTGTTTACCAATTTCTTTATCAGAATAAGCATTTTTCGCTTAGCTCCGAACGTTCAGGGTATTTATCACTGAAGAAACTAATCAGGTTAAAACTGAGCAATTAGCGATCTATTGGCATTCCGAGCAAAGGCCTGTGTTTTTTTTCTCGAAAGTTCGATTGACAGGGATTTATGAGACGAAATATTACAGCGCCTGCGCCTACATATTGTATATATAGGTGCAGACGTGGTTGTGTGCTAAGAAGTTCGTTTTCCAACCACATGGTTCCGACTTCAGTCCCACTGCGTGGCACCTTGGGCAAGTGTCTTCTACTATAGCCTCGGACTGACCAAAGCCTTGTGAGTGGATTTGGCAGACGGAAAGTGAAAGAAGATCGTCGTATATATATATATATATATATATATATATATATATATATATATATATATCTTTGAAATTTACAGAAAAACAAAAGATGGAGCACAATAAGCAAGTGAATTTGTTTGACGCTCGGGAAAGTGAGAAAGTCTTTTACGTTTCGGGCCTACGATCTTCAACAGAAAGGAATAAGAGAAAATAAACAGAGACAGAATTAAAAAAAAAACTTGTGGATTTAGTGGTCAAGCATTGCGATTGCATATATATATATATATATATATATATATATATATATATATATATATATATATGTGTGTGTGTGTGTGTGTATGTGTGTGTGTGTGTGTGTGTGTGTGTGTGTGTGTGTGTGTGTATAAAATATATAATATATATATGTTTGTGTGACTGTGTTTGTCTCCCTGACATCGCTTGACAACCGACGTTGGTGTGTTTGCGTCCCCGTAACTTAGCGGTACGGCAAGAGAGGATGAGTACTAGGCTTACAAAGAATAAATCCTGGCTGCAGTCAAATGACTGAAACAAGTAAAAGAATAAAAGATTAAAAGAATATCATTGAAATCTTGAAGCTACGAAATAATGCATGATTAAATAATTCAAAGCTGTTTGAAAAATGAAGCATTATACATTTGACAGAGACATACGTATGCTAAAGGGTTAGTTCATACTACAGCATATCTAAACACCTTTTTTGTGTCCTTGTGATCTAGTAGTGTCCGAACGTTCCAAGTAGAGCACTGGATGCCATGGCGTGATTTTGTTTAAGGTGGACCGCCACTTGCCAGGCGGAAGCCCACTCACTTGGCTCAGAGGATGTCATCAGTGGCACCGTGGCGGAGACGTATTGACTGTGCCGTGGATCAGTTCTTTTAGGCCACGGCTTGTTGTAGCCAGCCCGCTTGGCATAGCCTTCTTCCGCTGTCACAGCCATTGAGAGACATAGTTGTCGCTTCGTCTGCCTGATCAACCGTTGAGGACTTGATGATTCCTTCACGTAGCCTTAGCCTAAAGAGGCATCCTGCAAGGCAGCAGAGGAAGATCCAATTTTTACCCATTGGTGGGGTCCTAACAGAGCGGACCTGGGAGAAATGGCAACTAAGGGGTGTCTCCACGCTCCTCATAACTCCTGTCCTCTAGAACTGGAGCTTCACCACCGGTTGCAGTTTTGTGTCTTACCCAGGACCATATACAAACACCTTTATATTGTATTTAAACAGTACCGTACTGTGTTTAATTGTCAGCATACCATGTCTATAAATAGTCCGAAAAGTACGAAACGGATAGAACTATTATAGCTGTATATTTCAACTGAACACCACTTTCTCCACATAGTAGTAGTAGTAGTAGTAGTAGTAGTAGTAGTAGTAGTAGTAGTAGTAGTAGTAGTTGTTGTTGTTGTTGATAGTGTTCTTGATATTATTGCTGTCTTAGAAGTAGAAGCAGCGGTAGTAGTAGTAGCAGCGATTGTTGTTCTAGGTCTCCCTTCATCTGTTTGCTGCTTAAGCGGAAAGCACACATAAATAGCGCCGTAATCGGCCACGAAGTGCACAAGTAGACAGCACCGGTGCTCTTCACCAAGCACCAAGCTTCCAGATGTTTCATTATACTTGCCTTCGTTAGCCCTCCGCCTCCACCCGCCAGCTCGGATTCCCCCACCGTTTATGGAATAGCTACACCCAGCATATTTTGCAAATGCATTGTATTTTATGAGCAGCTCATTGGCCAATATGATGATAATAATAATAATGATAATAATAATAGTAATAATAATGATGATGATGATGATGATGATGATGATGATGATGATGATGATGATGATGATGATGATGATGATGATGATAATAATAATGGTTTCTAGTCTTGACACAAGCCTGCAATATTTTTTGTGCTAAACGGGTACTTATATATATTTATGTATGTATATATGAGTGTGTGTGTATTTCTGTTTTCCTCACCACTTGACAACCGGTGTTGGTGTGTTAACGTCCACGTAACCCCAGCAGTTCGGCGAAAGAGACGAATAAAATAAGTATCAGGCTGTAAAAAAAAAAAAAAAAAGAAATAATGGGGATCGATCAATTCAGCTAAAAAAAATACTTCAAAGCAGTCGCTCCAGCATGGCCACAGTATAGTTACCGAAACAAGTAAACCATAAATGACAAAGAAAAAAAAAAAAAAGATACATCGTAAACTTAGGTCTTAGCTATTGACAAAAAAAAAATACAACGTAAACTTAGATCTTAGCTATTGACAACATCCTTGTTCTGCAATATTCGGTCTTGTGTTGAATTCATTGTTCTCAATGAAATTGTATTTAATCAAAGATTTCTCTATTTACTTCACGAACATCATTCCTCACGAGACAAGCAGTCACACTAAATCAGTAAGAGTTTATTAAAATCTGCCAAACGGATTTTAAACCAGTTGACATATTTATGTACATTGACATTTTTCCCTGGAGCAGAATTGAAGTTTAATATTTTAGCGGCAGGCTGGGAGTAGATCTGATATACCATATAATCTGCGACTGATTGGAAGAAATGTCATAGCAATATTCCTGCCTATGTTGTGTATTTCAAGAATGAAATTTAATATGTCACGCAAAACATATGGAAGTGTTTAGCGTAAAACAATCTCGGCAGCAGCAACAGCAGCAACAGCAGCAACAGCAGCAATAGCAACAGTGGTAGTAGTATTAGTATTTGTAGTAGTGGTAGTAGTATAGAAGTAGTGGTAGTTGTAGTAGTAGTGGTACCAATAGTGCATTGCATGCGCGTATACACGCATATATGTATCTGCATACATATGTATATATATATATATATATATATATATATATATATATATATATATATATATATATATATATATATATATATATATATATATATATATTTATACACACATACATACATACATACATCTATACACATGCACGCACACTCACGTACTCTAACATGCGCACACACATACATACACACGCATACATAAATATACCTTTCTATGTATATATATATATATATATATATATATATATATATACATACATATAAACGCTCATGTGCCTATGTTCATGCACATTATCTATCTATCTATCTATCTATCTATCTATCTATCTATCTATCTATCTATCTATCTATCTAAATATGTATGCACGTATACATATATACGTAACATACATACACGCCCATACAAACACACACAATAATAGTTCCGGCATAAATTTACGCATAAATTCATGTACAAAGCTGTTTTGCATATCAGCCTATGAAATGAGAATATGGCGCAACAGTGGAAAAATTTGATTATTACAAACATAGCTCCATAAGTGCAATAAAACATACACGTAAATAAATACATTGAAACGTGAATATTAAAAATTATAAGTAAAATATACAACAGTTTCCATGTTTAACGATTCAGAGCATCCAATTGAAAATAACCTCTTCATTACCAACGAAGCCAACATGAAGTGTTCAATAGCAGAATAAGAAAGATAACTGGATTAAAGACAACTCAATGTGTTTTCATTAACTCCGTCAGTTACAGCGTGAAAAACGCACACAAAAGTATGCAACCGTCCTTCGCCCATATATATATGCATATCATATATCTATACGTCTATTTGTATATAGACATATCATCATCATCATCAACATTATGATCATCATTATTATAATTCCTTTTTATCACAGGTTTTGTTGGTGCTCTTGGAGTCTTGCGCGCGTAGCGGGCTTGCTAACTGCAGCTTACGGTACCATGTTATACATTCTCTTCAGCAATCTAATACTTCCCTGATTATTCTGGTCGTGCCAAGGAGGCAAACATTTCACCTTCTTCATTTTCCGTAGCCGTGCTATTCCGTATTATTATTATTATTATTATTATTATTATTATTATTATTATTATTATTATTATTATTATTATTATTATTATTATTATTATTATCATCATCATCATCATCATCATCATCATCATCATCATCATCATCATCATCATCATTATTATCATTATTATTTTTATTATCATCATCATCATCATCATCATCATCATCATCATCATCATTATCATTATTATTATTATTATTATTATTATTATTATTATTATTATTATTATTATTATTATTAAGGCGGTGAGCTGGCAGAATCGTTAGCGCGCTGGACGAAAGGCTTAGCGGCATTTCGTCCGTCTTCACGTTCTGAGTTCAAGCTCCACCGAGGTCGACTTTGCCTTTCACACACTCAGGGTCGATAAAATAAGTGCCAGTTGTCGATATAATCGACTTAACCTCACCCTGAAATTGCTGGTTTATGAAACCAATATTCTAAGACTTTGCCAGACTTTTGTATCAATTGTTATACAAAGGACATATTTTTCTGGCGTCCATGCATTATATATAATACATATTCCCAGTTTGGCTCAGCCACCACAGTAAGAGGCCATTTATGAAAATAAAGCATTATATTATTCAGAACGTATGTTAGAAGGGTTAACTAAAAGTTTGAAAACAAGCATGGACGTTTGGAGAAAAAAAAAAAGAAATCATGAAAATGTTATGGACAAAGCAAACGGTTAAGCTAGGTTTATTCTACTGGAAATCAAATATTATTTCTGATTTTCCCAAGAGGCGAGATATCGAATTTATCTCACTACTGAAAAAAAAAAAAAAAAGCCTGAAAAAGATTCGATAGAAAATAATATAGATTTCATTAATACAAAGCAGAAGAAAAGTATTGCAGGAGAAGACATAGCAATATAGAGATAAGATTTTAATGTTGATAATAATATCGGGCATTAGCAATATGAAACTGATACAGAATCTACTATAACCACTAATATTGCCTGGTGACGATGTTACCGCTTACAAAATGTACAGCGACTATCTTTACATCTATTGAAATTAGGCTTCCTACACGTACGTACACACACACACACACACACACACACACACACACACACACACACACACACACACACACACACACACACACACACACACACACACACGCATGTATGAATGTATATATATATATATATATATATATATATATATATATATACATATATATGTATATGTATAGATGATAATATATATATATATATATATATATATATATATATATATATATATATATATATATATATATATATATATATGATTATATATATATATATGTGTGTGTGTGTGTGTGTGTGTGTATAATATATACATGATAATGTATGAATTGTAAGACTTACAATTAGTATGTGTTGTACAAGGGTAAAATCGTATTTGGTATACACCTCAATATTTGTTGTAGAGTGGAAAGGTACGTATCTAATACAGGAAAAAAAAAGGACAATTATTCCAAAGAAATATTGCTTCTGTTGCACATACCGAATTTTTATTCGACCAACCGGTTAATTGCAACATCAGTGACTTTTTGAATCGCTGTTTTCCTATATCAGTGATGGCAAATTTTGTCTTGGGGTGCTTTTGTCAGCGGGCACATGCTGTAGAGGAAGCTTTAAATAACAGAAATACGCCGCTAGCATTCATGCCACCTACTGAGCGATTTATATCTGTTACTGATGCATTTTTGTCTGTTTTGGCACTGTACGTCCTTAAGAGATATTACTTCTGGACATATGTCTCAGTTAATTTGACTTTCCGCGTTGTATTAAGTACGATACACAGATCTATCTATCTATCTATCTATCTATCTATCTATCTATCTATCTTAACCTTTAGCGCACTGTAGGTGCATCATGTCGCCATATGAGTTTTTCTCTCCTGCGGTAACAGGACAGTGGCAAGAGAAACGATTCTAGAGAAACTGTAGTGTCCTAAATATTAATCACACAGCCATGCCTGTACCGAAGACGAGGAAACGTTCAAAATATCCTTGATACTAAGGATATTTTGGCAGAATTCTTATAAGGATACCGGCAGAATTGTTAGAACACCGGGATTCAAATTCCTCCTATGTCGACTTTGCAAACCGAGTTCAAATTCCTCCGAGGTCGGCTTTGTGTTGTCGGTAAAACAAGTACCAGTTAAGCAAGGGTCATGTAGTCGACTAAATCCTCCCCTCGCCTCCCGCTCCTAGAATTTGGTGGCCTTCTTCGAAAATTTGAAACTAACACATTACTACAACCATGATTTTAATATCAATACTTGGTATTCTTCTTGCTTTCTTTCCTTTTTTGCTGAATAGTATTTCTTATTCTGCTGCTCTTATCTCACATCTGCATAATGTATCAATGACTCTAATCCTAGTTAATATTTCTATTTAAGATTTAATAAAATCTCTTACATCTGTAGATCGTATGAGAATCAGAAGTGAAAAAAAAAACTAGAACAAGCAAAACAAACCAAAAATAAGAAAGAAATTAAAGAAATATATTGTATTAGTGCAAACGTAGCTATGTGGTTCAGAAGTTCGCTAGGGACCACGGAGATTCTGTTTCGACATCAATGTGTGAAACGCTCGGGAAGTGTTATTTCTTTCATTCCGTTATTTATTTATTTAGTTACATTTGATTGATTGATTGATTATACGATATGAGAGAAATTTGCTAGACAGAAACTGTATGATATCATTAATATTACTATGCTTAGCGGCATTTCGTCTGTCTTTCCGTTTGGAGTTCAAATTCCGCCGAGGTCGACTTTGCCTTTCATCCTTTCGAGGTTGATAAGTTAATTACCAGTTGAGTACTGGGGTCGTTGTAATCGACTTACCCCTCCCCTAAAATTTCAAGCCTTGTGCTTTTATTAGAAAGGATTATTATTAAGATGGCGGTCTGGTAGAATCGTTAGCTCGCTAAGCGAAATGCACAGAGGTATTTGTCTGTCTTTACATTCTGAGTTCAAATTCCGTGGAGGTCGGCTTTGCCTTTCATCCTTTCGGGGTCGATAAAATAAGATAAGTACCAGTTGAGCACTGAGATCGATGTAATCCACTTACCTCCTACCCCTAAATTGCCGACCTTGTGCCAAAATTTAAATCCATTATTATTATTATTACTGTTAAGGCGGTGAGCTGGTAGAATCGTTAGCACGCTGGGACAAATTATTAGCGGCATTTCGTCAGTGCTTACAATCTGATTTCAAATTTCGCCGAGGTTGACTTTTCCTTTCATCCTTTTTAAGGTCGATCAAATAAATACCAACTGAGCAGTGGGGTCGAAGTAACCGACTTAAACTCTCCCCAAACGTACTGGCCTTGTGCCAAAATATAAAAGACAATATTACTATAACTATTGTGTGTATCTGCATGTCATTTCGTGCGTCTGTGTGGAAGAAAATTGAGTCATAAAGCATGTATGAGAGTGACAGAGTAAATAGTATACAATATTCAGTTACGTCCTTTTATGTTCTCACTTCAGGTCCCGCTGGAATCGATTTTAGCTTTTAGCTTTCTGGAGTGAAATGAAATCAACATAAATGATGTCGGGGGATTGACTAGTCAATATTAACAACATATCCGCTGTCAAGTATCAAAGTAATTATTTGTGCTTTTATAGTGACTCATTATCAACACAGGGGCATATCTTTATATTAACAAAAAGAAAAAATATCCTATTTGTAGTCATAGCTGTAGCGATGAAGGTCACTTTGCAACCCCATGGCTTCGCGTTTTGCTCTACTGCGCAGTCCAGGAATCGAAACCACGATCTCGCGATCGTGAGTGCAACATCCTAACCACTAGGCCATGCCCTCTTACACGCAGATACATACATACAGACAGACAGACAAACAGACAGTTTTTTAAGTACCCCAAGAAAATTTTCTGCAAAATCATTTTGTTAGCAAGACATTAGAGAAGTATGCATGTAAGTATACGTGAATGGCTTAGTGAGTGACTGACTCACTTATTTAAATTTCCAATTATCTCTCCAGTACAGAAAAAGTCGCTGTCCACTGCATTATTAACGCTTTTTAAATGGAGTTTAGACAAAACTAACCATATAGTCATCTATTTGTGCATTTGTACCCAGATATGCCTGGATATATTTAGGTGTTCTAATCGGCATACATATACAGATGCATACATGCAGCTCCTAGAGATTTTATCATATTTTTACAGTTCTATAAACACCTTGGATTTATAATTTTCGTTGTGAATCCCAAATTCTCTCGATTGCTGCAGAAGGTGTTCGTACTCTAGTCACCTGTATAAATCTAAAATTAAAATATGTGTGGTATAGACAGATTTGTTATTAGTTTACCATAGGTGTTGTTGCTTTCTATCTTTCAACAATATATTAATGTCTGCTGGGCAACTAGCAGCACGAATGTTACAAGCTAATCTTTTGAAAATTTTTGCACACTGCGAAAGTCCTGCTCACAAATTAAATTTGCAGGATTCTTTCCCGCCCGAGGCAGCTGAATTGTATGTATGTATGTATGTATGTATGTATGTATGTATGTATGTATGTATGTATACATATATATAAGCATATCAGACATCAAAGGAAAAAATATAACCTAATTATACATCAAAGAAAAATTTGAAGAGAGTCGCAGTTTAAACTAACCGGTGTTCGAAAGCAGCACCTCAATAATTATGTGTTGTATAGCATACACACATATGTGCACGCATACATATACACTTATGGAATAAGCGCATAAACAGTTGGATGGAATATTCGGTTAATGGGTGAGGTTTGCATTTGAAATGGTTAACAAGATACGGATGAATTATGACATAGCAGTTGATATTTACCGTTTGATGAATAATAAATAAGGACCCGATTAAACGGCAGCAGTGGTAAATATAACTGGGGTCTAGTCGAAAGATGATGGCTCTATTGCGTTTTTAGTTGTATTTGCGGCATTCACATGAAAATGTTAACTGATCTTTGCAAACCCACGAAACATTTCAATTATAGACTGTTTGCTTACCTTTAAGTATCAAGTAATACCATGACTTCCACCAGTTTCATTCGAGCCCACATGAGAGTCTATATGCCAGGGATTCGCCATCTTGAGTACCCGTATGCTTTCGTGGTGTGAAACGTGTTAGTTTAATGGGTGCAACAAACAGGGAAAGTATATACTGTTCTTTGAAAGTAAATGCTTTGTGTATGTTAATGTACCTATAATTAGAAATAATTACCTTCGGCGCCACAAGCGAGCCTCTCCACCGGGAGATACTACACTGGGTGCATGCATCCTTCTTGATGGAGTAAGATAGGATTTTAGTGTGTGCAGCAAAGTGGAGAATGTTTATTAAAATCCATTTTCAAACTAAACTTATCTTAAAAATGAATTTGTTCTCTTAAATACAGCAAGAACATTATTATTTCACAGTATTGTAAGTGGTTCACTTTAAAATAAAATAAGATAAAACTTAGATTAGAAATTTGACTTTATTATCTACAATTGTGATGGTGGCGAGAGGGCAGAATAGTTAGGAAGACGGACAAGATGTTTTAAAGATGACCTTAAAATGCTTAGCGGTATTTCGTCCCTCTTTATTTTCTGAGTTCAAATTCCGCCGAGGTCGACTTTGCCTTTCATTCTTTCGGGGCCGCGACGTAATCGACTTATGCCATCCCCTCAAGCTTGTTGGCCTTGTGCCGAAAGTTTTGAAAGCATTATCTCCAAATGTGATATTACATTTGTAGCGAGTGCCAAAAATTTATCAAACATGTCCTAAGGCTTAGAAAAGGCTGCTAATCACAGTTATATGACTATCATATTAGAAAGAGAATTTTGGATAATTTGGTTCTTGATATTGCATGTCTTAGAAATATATGAAAAGAATGTTCTCATCTGAATCGCATTTGATTGTAGGTTGGCCATTCCTTTCATTGCTGACCTGTGGCTAACTACAGTAACAACCAATTATAACCAGCAAAAGTATAAAAAGTAACGTTCTTTGGCTGCAGACACAATGCTGTGCTAACGATGACATCCGAACAAATAACCTGTTATTTGCTATTCTGATACTAACGTTGATTCGGCTAGCTGCACATAGATATCCACACATATATGTATATACGTAAATAATCAGTGGTTTAAAAGATGGCTGTTCAGATTAGCAAACAAAATAGGCAGTAATTGGAAGGAGAAAAACATAATCTTTATAGAACACAGTCCACTGTAGCAACAACTGGTCAATAATATATTGCACCGTTTTTTTTTTTGTTTTTTGGTTATAATTTTAACTCGTCACTTTTTTTTCCTCTCTTTTTAGTTTCTAAAACATGAAATACCGCCATTGATTTGTTGATGGACAAAGCAATAAAATAAATTGATTTCGAGTAAAAATTATAAATTTATCAGATGTGAAACGTGACTATTGAGTATTTATGTTTTATGTTATGATAACTCATCATGATACTAAAATAGGAAAATAACGGAAAAACAAAACAAAACGAAAGAAAAAAACATTATCCATTTACCTTTTAAGTTCTTTTAAATAGTAGATCGTCCTCTAACTTCAAACGGTCGTAGTCTGAGTTGTTAATATATTAATGTATTTCTACATCACTCGTTCAATTAAATTCACAACCGTTAACATGACAAAAACAATAAAAAATTTATAGATCTATTAATCCTGTGTTGTTGTTTGTTGTTCGAGATAATAATGTATTTCTAATCATATATATATATATATATATATATATATATAGTATATCATATATATATATATATATATATATATATATATATATATATATATATATATATATATATATAATATATCATATATATATATATATATATATATATATATATATATATATATATATATATATACATATATGTAAGTATGTAGATGTAGATGTCTGTGTACATTTACGTACGTATGTATCTATATTGTATTATCGATGACTTTGTTAGTTTAAATATTCTAGAAAGTTAGGCTTTGGTTATTTACGGTAATTAGGGAAGTTATCCTTTCCGTATTTGTACTTTTTTCATGATTGAAGTGATTTGTTACTCATACTCTACTAGTCAATCCCAAAGGATAGAATATACAAAACAACATCAACAAAACAGTAATAACAACAACAACTTCTGTCAGTTGTTAAACTTCCAGTCAATTATTTACTATTAGCACTATTGTTACTTAGCCTTTGAATTCTCTTGTATCATATCTCTTGTCGGTAAGTAATGTTAATTTTATTCAATTGTGGATATGATTTTAAAGACAGACGAGGTTTTATTTTGTGAGGATACGATATAAACGTTAAGTGATTGGAGATCGCTTTTTGAGCGTTTATAAGTCTAAAGACAATAATCCAGTTATATCTTTCTTGTAAAATTGGTGAAGTTCCTTCCCGAGTCATAAATTCCCGGTTTCCATGGCGTATATACTCCACACCTGGACGGGACGCTAATCCGTAGCAAGATTACTCATTTTAGCCAACTGAGTGGACAAGAGCAACGCGTCGCCCGCTCCAGAAATCGAAACCACAATCTTACGATCATGAGATCAACACCCAAACCACTAAGCCTCGCGCCTCCACATCCTTCTTGTACACGTCATGGAAAGAAAAGAAAAAAAAAAAAAGCCAAAGCACCAAGAATAAATCAAATGAGTGATTGTCAAGATTGAGGGTGGATATAATGTAGTATTGTCAGTTCGCGTCGGTATCTTATGTTCACGCTTTCCTTATTTTGTCATGAATCCCATTATCGCTTATAGTAACTACGTTGCCGTCATCATCGTCGCCTTGTTGCTGCCGTTGTTGTTGTTGTTGTTGTTGTTGTTGTTGTTGTTGTTGTTGTTGTTGTTGTTGTTGTTGTTGTTGTTGTTCTTGTTCTTCTTCTTCTTCTTCTTCTTCTTTTTCTTCTTCTTCTTCTTCTTCTTCTTCTTCTTCTTCTTCTCCTTCTTCTTCTTCTTCTTCTTCTTCTTCTTCTTCTTCTTCGTGGTGGTGGTGGTGATCGTTGTTGTCGTCGTTGTGGTGGCCACCATCCTCACCATCCTCATTAACAGTATCATCTCCATCGCAATCATTATCATCACCATCGCAATCATTATCATCACCATCGTCACCTTCCTAATCTATCTATCTATCTATCTATCTATCTATCTATCTATCTATCTATCTATCTATCTATCTGTTTGTCTATCTACCTACCAATGACTTGCATTAGTATCAGGTTCGTCACACGCATATCGCTCATTATCATGAGTATCCGGGGTTCATCCAGTCGCAACACCAATCCTCTATCACCGTCTTAACAATGGATTTGAAAATATGACCACGCTTCATTTTCAAATAGCTCGATTAAAAATGACTGGCTGATAACCCCGGGTGTCTCAGGTAGTACCTTAGCTAAACTGTGAGAAACCAGAAGAGAGTTGCTCATTTCCCATTTACTGCATGTAAACAAAAAACAAAAAAAAAAAACGGTAAAATCCACCCGGAAAATGCCAGAGCTGAATGCGTCGTAGGACTTGCTAAAAATATCGCAAAGTGTAACAACTTCTCTTTCCCCAAGGAAAACAGCGACGAATATAAAATAAAATACTGTAAGCTTATGAGCAGAGCATAATTGCGTTTCCTTTAATTCAGACTCTATTTTAAATATAAATTTAATTTTCACAGCAGAGTTGGGTGGAATTTGGTGGTATACCCTGAAACCCAGGGATTTAAAAAAAGGAGTGTTGTTCTGACTGGAATTTCATCTTATAATCGGAGACTCGTGGAAAGCTCCGTAGGAGTATAGTCCGGCATGATAGCGCGTGTGTTAACTTTCCCCAAATATCTAGAACGACTTAATCTCCATGGTGCAGATGTTACCATGGGCGTAGTTTATAACGGAACGTAAAATAAAATTTGTATTATTAGAAATCATCAGCGTCTCTAAAAAAAATATTTACAAATTAATTAAATACAAATTAAAAACACATATCTTCATATAAATGCTGCTGCAGATTTTGGTGACAAGGTTGTTGAGGGGATTAAATTAAGGGCGTGTAGTTTAGCATTTCATTTTATAATTGTAATCTGTTCGTCGAACCGAGTTTGTAAAGTTATATCATTACACTGTGGGATCTGGCTGCGTTAATGCGTCGTTTATATGGAGTAAAATGTTTTTCTAAGGCATCTTGTATTTTATTTAATTTTACATCAAACACTGATATTGTTTATTACAAATGCTCTAACTAATTTTACACTTATTTTTTAATGAAATTAACTTCAGCAGTTTCAACATATATTAGTCAACTGACGGTCCTTTAGTTTTACATGTGTTAAAGATTTAATACGTACCGTGGTACATAATGAAGTTTTCAGCTGCCTTGTGGGCATATCAGTTCGTCCTCGCAGTTTCATATCTACATAATTGTATTGTTTTCTTAGACTTTTCACTGTGCGCTGTGATATTACAAGATATGCCTGTAAGTAAGTATTCATTTCTAGATTGAACGCAGCGCATCAAGTTTGGACGATGGGATATAGTTTATCACAAAAAAAAAAAAAAAATGGCAGCCTGCTAGCTGAGTCGTAACCATGCCGGACAAAATGCTTAGCGACATTTCTTCCAGCTCTTTACCTTCTAAGTTCGAATCTCGCCAAGGTCGCTTTTACCTTTCATTTCTTTCGGGGTCGATGAAATAAGCACCAACTTAGCACTGGTGGTGGTGGGGAGGGCGGGGTTTGTTTGGATCAATGTAATCAACAAACACCCACCACCCCAAATTTCTGGCCTTGTGTCTATAGTAGGAAGGATTATTAACTCTCCCCCACCCCCACTTAAGGCGGCGAGCGGGCTGAATCATCATCTCGCCGGACAAGATTTTCAGCTTTACTTTCTGTGTTCAAATCCCACATAACATTTGAGTATCAGAGTGTCGATGTATTCGACTAAACTCTCCTTCTTAGAAACTGCTGGCCTTGTACCAAAATTCAAAATCATTATTTAAAGATGCATGGCATTATCGTGATATTCTGAAAGACGAAGATCGTTCTTCACTCTGTCTTACTACACAGCCATGCCTGCACCTATATATACATATATATATATATATATATATATATATATATATATATATATATATATATATATATATATATATATATGTATGTATACATATATATATGTATATATATATATATATGTATGTATATATATATGTATATATATATATATATATATATATTTAGATAGATAGATAGATATGTGTGTGTACGAGAGAGAGAGAGAGAGAGGGGGAGGAGAGAGAGAGAGATGAAGGGAGAGAAAGGGAGGAGGTGAGAGGGAGAAATTTATTAATGATTTTTCACACGTTAAATGTTTTTTTGTTTTTTTTTCCCCATTTTCCTCTTAAAACGAATAAATTACACATATATTGCTAAAAGCTACAAAAGTCCGGTCGTGCTTCCAGTTATGAATAAATTGTGTGCTTTAACTACTAAAGCCGCACAATGAATTACCATTTCTTAAGTTATTCCTTGACAATGTCGGTCAATTTCTGTAGGATATTCTAACCGCTTCACTTCAGTAATATGCTATTTTATCCTAACATAATGATGATATTCATGAAAATTCATTCGATGCAAATTTTTCATTGTAATGTTCATAATTACTGATTATTACACGTATATTGTATGCAGACAGTGGATAATACACTACAGGACACATGTTTATAGATCTATAATCACATATACATACATACATACGTACATACATACATACGTACATACATGTCTATATATATATATATATATATATATATATATATATAGTCCTTAAACAACTAGACTCAACACTACCTAACTATGTTTATATATATATATATATATATATATATTCTTGTAGGCACGCCGCGAGGTTTAAAATGTCAACCGATAAAATAATAATACATACGCACATACATACATTCATACATGTATATATACATTTATATATATATACACACATAATCCATATATATGCATATATACTTATACATACA
The DNA here is from genome assembly GCF_046866305.1 of Octopus bimaculoides. NCBI lineage: Eukaryota > Metazoa > Mollusca > Cephalopoda > Octopoda > Octopodidae > Octopus > Octopus bimaculoides. Next base: position 50,157,421 of record NC_142946.1, read on the forward strand.
TACATACATACATACATACAGACAAACAGATAGACAGACACGTCACTTCTACATCTCTAAGACCAGATTGAGCTCTTGCTCAATGTTCCTGTTGTATTGAAAGAAAGTCCGACGTTTCAACTTTAATCCCTCGTAACATCTTCGAAGCATCTAATTTCATATCTCGAGTACAAGTATGAATTATGCATAACTGAACCATAATTTGACTAATTAGTTATTTATTATGGCACTTCAGAGCTTCCGTATTTACAAATAACACTTTGAATCCGAGAAACTAACCTCAATGTCCACATTCAGTTTTTCGCTTTTCTTATCAAAAATTTAAAATCAACAGTGTTGAGAAACCAGACTCATGGGAAATTAAAATATTTAAAAAATAGGTGAATGTCTGTACTGCAATAGGTGTTTATTATTATTATTATTATTATTATTATTATTATTATTATTATTATTATCATTATTATTATTATTATTATTATTATTATTATTATTATTATTATTATCATTATTATTATTATTATCATTATCA
>NC_142946.1:50160449-50162949 GCF_046866305.1 Octopus bimaculoides
GAGCAAAAGGTACCGAGAAAAAAGCGTGGGGGTAGTTAGAAAAACACATAGAGAAATTCGTGAGTAAAAGAGAAATAGAAGAATAGAGAGAAAGAGAGAGAGGGAGAGAGGGGGACAGACAAAATAGAGGGAAATAGGAAGAGATGGGAATATAATGCGTGAAAAAGAGAAAGAAGAAATATAAGGAAGATAGATAGAGAGAAACATAAAGAAACAGATGTTGGGGAAGTTAATGAGCAGATGAAAGAAATACGAAAATAGTAAGATTGAAAATAAGAGGCAAATAGTGAAAGAAAAGAAAGAAAGAAGACTAAGACAGGCATTGATAAGGAAAAGAAGTGAAAGGAAAGGATGAGAGAGGGAGAGAGAGAGAGAGAGAGAGAGAGAGAGAGAGAGAGAGAGAGAGAGATGAATAAAAGAAGAAAGGGAAGGTGTAAAATAGATTGAAGAAATAGATACATGCATACAATGAATTATATATATATATATATATATATATATATATATATATATATAGCAATAAGAAAATGGAGGGGAATATGTGGTATTCATCAACTTGCAGACATTGTATTATGTCAATTTATCTGTTTATTTTTCAACTAAGAGGACAATGAAAACAATATACAAAAACATGTGACATATTATGTCATATCAGTGATTAAAAAGGACATCTAGTGACCGAAGATGGGACCGACATTTACCCGCACCCATTTATTGCACTTGGTTTTATATATATATATATATAAAACGTTCAGACAGATAGACGACACAAAGGCAGACAAGAGAAACAATAATTGGAAGGACAAGCAAAAAAGACGGGTTATTCTTGGCTTTCTTTCTTCAGTCAAGTACCAGAAGCCACGACCATTTCGGACATTTACATATGAGATGGTTCGATCTGGTTGTCCCCCAAAAAGTCTAAGCTAAGAGCATTAGACCCCTTTGTAAGAAAGCTAGCGAATGTGTACGGCAGCAAAGACAAAAAAAAAAAAAAGAAAAAAAACGGAGAACATGGTACAGAATTACGAATACAAACAACAAGAAATAACACAGGCGTTTTTCGACGGAGAACGAATCAAATTGAGCCGGCGTGTATGGAGTGAAAGCCTAAAGGCAGAAACATGGGAGATGGACACAAGACGTGTTGGCGTTCAGCAGTTAGGCCAAGAAAGAAAGAGGAGGAGCGAGAGAAAGGAAGAGAAATGAGAGGGTGAATAAAAGATAGAGTAAGAGTATACAGGGTGACATCAGTTAATTGTGATTTTGTTCAACATATTCTCCTCTCAGACTCACACACTTATTGCTGCTGTCCTTCAGTTTCTCTCAACCCTGTAAATGAAGTCGGTAGCTTGGGTCTCCAACCAGGCCTGTTCGCTATACTCTTAACGCCAGGAATTTTTCCGCACCTCTCGTGTATATATATATATATATATATATATATATATACACGGTATATATATATATAATTTAAAAATAGGATAAGATCTTTATAAGAATTTATCAAGTAGTTAGCGTGAAAAACTTCATAAGGGAAAAATTGATTAATTTCTCCCTTTAAATATATTTATAATATTATTATGGTAGTTTTGATTTTAAGAGTCCCTCCTAGCGTGAGGCATTTATGTAGAGTAATGCCCTTAATATATATAAATATATATATATATCAGTGTGTGTATGTGCATATATATATATATATATATATATATATATATATATATGTTAATTCTCTAAATGAAGTATTAACAGTAACTGCACGATAAAGTGTAGTATATTGCCACTCTCTCTCTCTCTCTCTCTCTCTCTCTCTCTCTCTCTCTCTATATATATATATATATATATATATATATATATATATATATATATATTTATGTGCGTAGGTGTTTGTGTATGTATACCTCATTTTATGAACTGGTATAATACTTAGCATATTATTACACCTGTGCCTACGTTTTTTTTTCTCTTTTCATTGTTAATTCATTCCTCTCCTGCTTCTCTTCGTCTGGATTTGTATGCTTGTAGATTGTTAGTGTTATTTATATAATTTTATATCGGTTAGCATATGTATGTAATTACATATTCATATTCTTCTGAACGAGTAAGCATATCTGAACAAATGTTCACATATACTTACTCTGGACTGTGTATATCTCTATACATCCAGGTATGAACACGTTCTTTACGCATGTACGTATGTATATGTGTATGCGTGTACATATATATATATATATATATATGTGTGTGTGTGTGTGTGTGTGTGTGTGTGTGTGTGTGTGTGTGTATCTTTTACTTGTTTCAGTGTTTAGACTGCAGCCATGCTGGTGCACAATCTCCAAGAGTTTTTAGTCGAATAAATCGATCCCAGCACTTGTTTTTGTGTGTGTGTGGGTGGGGGTTAAGCGTGGTCCTTATTCTGTCGGTCACATTTACTCTATACTGTTCATCAGAATTGAAAACGAGGCTGCTACAAACCATAGTTTATCCTCCTCCAAAACACAAGTCA
>NC_142946.1:50165449-50175449 GCF_046866305.1 Octopus bimaculoides
AACATACACATACGTATAATGCAAACACACGCACACACACACATTCACATACGTGGATAGATATATGTAAATATATATAAATATATACATGTTGTATACATATATATTACGTATGTATGCATGCATATACAAACATTCATCCATCCATACATATATTTTTACACACAAAAACAGACGCACACACATACACACACACACACACACACACACACACACACACACACGCGCACACGCATATGCAAGTATGTATCTGTGTGTACACACATATTCACACTCATACTCACTCAAGCATGTATACACATACATGCACAAACAAAGACATTCTCAAAGATAATTCCTGTTTGTCTTTTCATACCTTTTTATTAACGGAAACCTTAGGAAAAAATCTGTAATTAATTTTTGTTTGTGTTCTTTTTTTTTTCACTTTTACGCAACCAGAAATGCAATTACATTTTTGATTCAGTTAATATTTAGAAAATCTTCCAGAAAGAATGAAAACAATAGTACCAATAATAATAATAATAATAATAATAATAATAATAATAATAATAATAATAATAATAATAATAGCAATGAAGATGATGATGTTGATGATGATGACGATGATAATAATAATACTAACAATAATAATAACGATGGTAATGGTAATAATGTTTTTAATGAGAATAGCATTTTTTTATCTTCATTACACCTACCTTGTGAATTATTTAAAGCAAAATCATTTAACTCATTGTATAATTCGGTGTATACTTGTTGCAAAGAGAACCACTTTGCAATTACAGGTATATATATATATATATATATATATATATATATATATATATATATATATATATATATATATATATATATATATATATACAGAGAGAGAGAGAGAGAGAGAAAGAGAGAGAGAGAGAGAGAGAGAGAGAGAGTGAGAGAGAGAGAGAGAGAAAGAGAGAGAGAGAGATAGAGAGAGGGAGAGAGAGAGAGAGAGAGAGAGAGAGAGAGGGGGGGGGGTCACAATTCACGCACATATAACGTTCCATAAGTTCCAGAACTGTGAAAGAAATGCTTCAATTTTTGTAAAATTGAATAGAATAAATAAAATGATGACGAATACAAACGTACTTGTATACGATGAACAGAATGTCAAGTGTTTTGGCGCGTGACTTTTGGCCCACCATGCATATATGCATTTAAGGAATACACATATAGACACACATGCACACAGGGATCCCTGCACACACATGCACACACCGACACACACAAACTCTTCCACCCCCAACGCAAGCATTTATACGTGTTGAAGGACGTACATTGATATGAAGACGCATGCCAATTTTTCCTACGTATGTATTCGCCTGAACTGTCATATACATTTATGCTTACACATGCACATAGACACCTCTCGAAAATCAGCGCTCGTCTTCATAAAATCATAAATATTCAGTACAGCTACAACTTAGCGAACACACTGTGTATATTGGAAAAGCTACATAGAAAACTCTTTCACATGAATGACCTATTGATTATTGCTACTGTAATATGAAGTTGTGAAGAGTGGAATAATTATTATCTACCATTTTTTATAGACCTGAAGTTAAACCAAAAATATATCTATTTTAACGAATAGGAAATCTTATTATTGTGAAACCATATTCACACACACGCTTATACATTGTCATTGGCGACTGTTTCTCTTGTCCAGGTATTACAATTTCCTCTTGAGTGAGCGATTCTTACATATTAGTGGCGTTGATTATTGAAGGAGGCCAATCCCTTTCCAAAACAGACAGTAAAAAGAGGACAAGGAAGAGTTGGTAGATACGTATTAGCAGTTGTTGTTGTTGTTGTTGTAACCATTTTGAGTTCTTTGCGTTTTCTTCATCTTTTCTTATTCTTTTGACTTCAAGAATGTAAATTCAGGTGCTGATAACACTTGGCATGGGTCTTAGTTTCATTTACCCTTGTTTTTTTTTGTCTAAATTCTTGCCATTATGGGAGTTGAACTTACCTCGTCTTTGTAATGATGTAGAGAACATTGTCATAGTGGGTAATACATTATGGAGATATCATCATATGAACAAATATATATATATATATATACATATATATATATTATTTGTGTTATTATATATATATATATATATATATATATATATATATATATATATATATATATATATATATATATATATATATATATGTGTGTGTGTGTGTGTGTGTGTGTGTGTGTGTGTGTGTGTGTGTGTGTGTTTGCTAGATAGTTACGGTGATAAACATTCCCATCTTAACAGTTGTCTTTTTTTAAAAATTTGTTACACTCAGGGATAAAACGGAACATTTGCACGGCTTCTAAGCTGAAAACCTTAATAGTAAACTCCAACCCTAATCTTTTTTGTCTCCTTTAACATTTGTACAAACAAGAAATTTCTAATTTCTAATGGTACCATTAAAGTTAATGTGATATGACGAGAAATAAATTAATGATTTTGAAAATGGAATTCTAATTTTAGGGTAAAAAACAAAGCAAAACAAAACAAAAATATGAATTATTTTTCATCGAAAGAAAATTGAAAATTACACGGAAAAAATATATCTTTTATTGATTATAAATATATCATGCTTGAAGGGAAATTGTCAGCAAATTACATCTAATTCGGTGTAGGTTTAATGGAGAGAAGTATTAAATTGAAATAATCAGCTAGACTGGATTATGTATATATATATATATATATATATATATATATATATATATATATATATATGTATGTATGTATACGTGTGTACTTGTATGTGTATGTATGTATGTATGTATGTATGTATGTATGTATGTATGTATGTATGTATGTACGTATGTGTGTGTGTATATGTATGCATGGATTTGTGTACATATGTCTGTCCTTATGTATGCGTGTATGTATATGTGTATACATACATGCATGCATATATGTATGCATGCATGTACGTATGAATGTATGTATGTATGTATGTATGCACACATGCATGTATGTAGGTATGTATGTACGTATGTATGTATGTATATATGTATGCGTGTGTGTATATCTCTTCTATTTTTTAACTATAAATCTCCACTGAGGTGGGAGCCGGTTTCCAACAAAGATACAAGGCTCCATCTTTGGGATGTATTTTACACAGACACATTCCTATTTGGAACTTGAGAAAAGTTTATCCAGATTCTCCTTTAAGCATTTACTAACAAAACCTAGTGTTCCAATTATTATTGGTATGAATATGAATTCACAGTCTGCATATAGAAGTTGGAGGTTTCGAAGCAGTTGTCCATAGATTTCCTCTTTTTCTTTGATTTTCAAAGAGGTATTTATATCTGCAGGGCATTTAATCTCTCTGATGGTAATACCTTTGTTCCCTCGTCCCAAACAACAATATCCGACCTGTTATGCTTACATTTGACAGAAGTTTTGACGGGAATATTCCACCAATATTCCTTAAGTTGGTGTTTATGAATGTATTCCATAACAGAGGGATTTTCTAAGTTTATTTCAGGACAGTCTTTTTTTTCGGATGGCATTGTAAATTGTTTTAGCAACAACAACGTGCTGTATAGGGAGGTAGTACCGTGACGACATTTTAGGACAGATGCTAATCACACGCGTAACGCCTTCCACACAAACATGACATGGCCTACACATGCAGTTACACTTTGGGGTTACAAGAGCGTCACTGTCTCTCTTGTTCACCAGGTACTCTGTGGCAATCTCAAGTTCCTGGATTGCAAACGCATAGTCTTTAAAGTGTGATGTGATGTAGTGGTCTTGTGTCCAAGAGAGGCTGCGCTTCGTGTCAATTCTACTATCTTCTTCAAGCATATGTATGTATGTATGTATGTATGTATGTGTGCATGCATATATATATATATATATATATATATATATATATATATATATATATATATATATATATATATGGGCAAAAAGTGGGATGTTCATGGCTAGAAACTCTCGACTCAATCACGGGGTACTTATGAGAAACCAAGATATTTAAGCAAAATGTACAATTGCAGGGATATTAGCCAATGAAATCAAATTTGAAAACACGAGGAGAGAAATACTTTTTCGCGGTATTATATAGCTGAAACTGTTTGTTTCACCTGAAGCATCCATTAATGCCTCTTAATAATCTGGTGCTGAAATGTTTACCAACAAAACCATAAAGAAACAATCAAGCTGCAACGAAAATTGCTAATTAAATGTAATTCTTTCAAATGAATACACAATTCTAAAATAAAACTGACCCAACGTTGAAAATCATATCATTAAGACAGCAACAAGCAACATAGAATAGCAGATGGAAAATTGATATTGAAAACTCTAATGATTTGCAATCTTGTAACATTTTATCCTTCAAATTCTTGCTGTGTAAAGAATCTTTAAGCCGTAAATAACTCCATAAAGGTATTCAGAAAAGAATTAACCGAAGCCATACTAATATCTAAAACGAGAAAATGGTGAGATAATATTATATTCTAGTGATATACAATTAAGTTTTTTAATTAATTAAAACGTACTATAAAACATCTTTTTTTATTTTCTAAAAGAAAAGTTGAGTATGAAAAAATTCTACTTCGACAAAAGTATCTAATTTATGGCTATTAACTATAACCAGAATTTTCTGCAATCTTCCCTACGGGAAGGTAACAGAGTTTTCAGTAGTCCCACCGGTGTTTTTTTGTGTATGTCCTCGTAATCTAGCGGTTTGGCAAGCAAGAGAACCAATAGAAGTAAACATCCGATATGACTATTATTGTAGAATCGCTTTCCCATTTCGACACTGAAAACATTCATTCTTCTACTATCTTCGTACGTCTATATTATGGGATACTTCAATTCATCTACCCGTTTGTCACATCTGTAACGGATGCAGTAATTCATTCACCCTTTTTCCTACGCCGTTATTCGCTCTTTCAGTTTTTCTTGCACCCACACACAACCACATAAAATACGTCCATTTTTTCCTATCTACGCTCTCTCACACACACAGACACATACACTCACACACACACACATACACACACACACAAACACTACACCACAAACGCACACTACAATGCATGCATTCATGCTAACCCACATTTCTGAACTCACATAAACATAGACAGCACTGATTCTTCTATGCATATAAATACATATACAAACGCACACATACACCCACGCGCTTTTATAGCTTCACTGTCTCCCCCACCTCACACACATCTATATATTCTCTTCAACGAATTCTTCAATACACAATTATAATCAATCACTAAGTTTGATTTTAAAAAAATACTATTAAATAAATCTCCGGAAGGATAAAAGCAATATTCGATCGAACTTCATCGATATTTGAACTCCGAACGTGAAAGGTCGAAAATAAATACCGAAAATCTTTTACATTTTCATATATATATACATATTTTTTCTTTCTTCGGTTTCAGTAAATCCCATTCATTGCGCTTTTATTTCTCCTCTCTCCTCTGGTAACAAATGCTAGCTTCACGTCGATTTAGGAAATATTTATTTTTAATCTCTTTGAATTGTAATTATAGTAATTATATATCATCGTCTTCTTTTAACAAAATGTCAGTGAGTTATTAATTAATTTCGTTTGAATTTGATTCAAAACTTCTTTAATGTTTCATCTTGCCAGCGTGACCAAAAGAATATAATTATTCGAGGAAAAATTCTTTGAAGTATTTTCGCTATTTACAGTTTCAGTTAGACTTGTGTGAAATGAAACAGCTTGAACAACATTGCATTACAGAGAATATACACATACATCTCACACATACACACACAAGCATACATATACAACTACAGAAATTCACATGATACGTACACGCACACATACAGACACGCTTGCGTTTACGCACAATGCAACTGACACATACAGACACACTTGCATATACGCTCTCCAGCATTGGCAGATATGCGGACACACTTGTGCACGCGTACACAAACAGGTAGGCGCATTAGAAAGGAAAACAAACAAAAGCAAGAAGGAACAGGAAAAGTTATTCAAAGAAATTGAATAAGGAGAAAGAAAGACTGAGATCCAATAGAAAATCAATATCCGGTGTTACTACATTTTCTCGTAATTTTCGGTAGTTTTCTACATATTCATACCTGAACGATTCTTCTCTTATTCTCTCTCTCTTTCTGCCTCTCTGCCTCTCTGCCTGTTTCTTACGTTCCTTCTCTGTCTCTCTCTTTCTCTCTCTTTCATATTTTTTCCCCTCTCTCTTTCATATTTTTTCCCCTCTCTCTTTCCTTCTATTTCTCTCATTTGTGTAATTTTCTACCATTTTGTATCTGCATCGCAAATGTATTTTCTTTCTTTTAAAATTCTTTACCCTTTCTAATAAATATGATGTCAGGTAGGCTGCCAAATCAGGCATACACGCACCCACGCATACACATACGAACAAAAATGCACACATAGACACACACACATGCACACAAACGCAAACAGACACACATTCATACACACATACACAAACACATATGCACGGATACAACATCACCGAAGTTTGGACGTAAACATTTTGCTTCTCAATCACGAGGTCTCACATTCAATCCCACACCATCAGATTCTAGGTTAGTGGCTTCTACTATGACGTCACTCAACCCAAGCATTGTGAACAAAATTGTACTGACGGAAACATTGCGGAAGCCCAACGGCTGGACTACGTCTGTTTGTCGAAGGTACAGTATTTTGAATCAGTGTGTAACTCGGATTTTGTTCGATTGGTACTTTTAGACAACGCATATCTGTGAGGTACTCAACCACATCCACACTAACTCAAAAGAGAAGGTAATTCACTTAATCGCATATCTCACAGCAAAAGGTACTCAATATACGTTGCAGAGCACAGCTGTTTATTGTACTCAGCTTCTATTTCCCTTTGTCTTTGCAGTGTCACATATTTCGCGATTTCTCAGACAATGACTGGAAAATGGTGCAACTCATAACTCTCCAATTAGCAGCGAAAGGGAATACGACTGCGTATAATACACATACACACATATGTGTGTATGCGTATGTGTGTGCGTGTGTGTAGGCGTGCGTGCATGTATAACTATACATACATAGACATACATACATAGACATACATACCTATATATATATATATATATATATATATATATATATATATATATATATATATATATATATATATATATATATATATATATATATATCTATATATATATATGCATATATGTATATATATAAATATATATATATTTATACACATTCATATATATATACATACTGATGTGTATCGATACAGAAATATATATATATATATATATATATATATATATATATATATGTATATATACAGAGAGAGAGAGAGAGAGAGAGAGAGAGAGAGAGAGAGAGAGAAAGAGAGAGAGAGAAAGACGGAGAGAGACAGAGACAGAGAGACAGAGAAAGAGAGGGAGAGAGAGACAGAAGTGAGTGAGACACTAGATGCGACAGCAACCATTTTCCAATTTGCATTTACCACAGTGTGGGTGTGTGTGTGTGTGTGACGGTGGTAGGTGATGACGACAGAGAATATATTTGTAAGGCATGTTAGTATAATCTATTCTAGTATGTAAAGCGATCCCCAGGAGAACGTGAAAGTTATGTAACAATTAACTGAAACAATTCCATATCTTGTTGGCATGTCATTAACACTTCCATGTTTTATTTGCATCTTTACACTGAATGCAATTACACTTATACACGCACATACATACAGCATGCAGCCTTAGTAACTAATATATAGAACACCCAACACCGTGAAAGCAATAAGGCAATAACGTTTCGTACGTATGTGCACACACGCAAGCAATTTTTTATCTCCAGATATATACAAAAGACGTGATGTGTCTACTTGTGTGAACCTACATCGCGGCAGAGACTTAAAAAGGGGACAGTTGTTTCGAACTCCTCCCTGCACCAAAAGCCAGTCAGAAAAAAGAATGACCCTTGTAAATGTGCCCCCAGCACTGCCACAGCATTTGGGCTGAAATGCATGGAAGAATCTATATTTAGAGTGTCATTCGCTTCTTCGTTTTGTTTTTCTGTCTCTCTCTGTTTCTTTATCTCTGTATGTCTCTCTGTCTGCCCGACCGTCACTCCCTCTCCCTCTCTCTCTCTCTCTATATATATATATATACATATATACGTGTATATATATTTATATATATACGGGCAGGTGTGGCTTTGAAGTAAGAAGCTTGCTTCCCTACCACATTGAGCAAGTGTCTTCTAATATAGCCTCGGCACGACCAAAGCCTTGCGAGTGGATTTAACAGACGGAAATTGAAAGAAGTCCGTCGCATATATTTATATGTATATATGATTGTGTATGTCTTTGTGTCTGTGTTTTCTACCCCACTCCATCACCGCATGACAGCCGGTATTGGTGTGTTTACGTCCCTGTAACTTAGCGTTTCGACAAAAACGCCGATAAAATAAGTATTAAGCTTTAAAAAATGTTCTGGAGCCAATTTCTTCGACGAAAATCCTTCAAGGCGGTGCTCCAGCATGGCCACAGTCAATTGAGTGAAGCAAGTAAAAGAATAAAAGAATATAAACACATACATATATAGATGTGTGTGTTTATATATATAAACATATGTGCATATATATATATATATATATATATATATATATATATATATATATATATATATATATATATATATATATATATATGAAAATAGGAATATATATATATATATATATATATATATATATAGATATAGATATATATATGTATGTATATATATATATATATATATATATATATATATATATATATATATATATATATATATATATGTATATATATATATGTATGTATGTATGTATCTATGTATATATCGTGAGATCTTGCTTTCAATTCCTAGACTGGCTGATGCGTTGTGTTCATCGGCAAAAACATTTCATCTCACGTTGCTTTAGGATCACTTTGACACCTGACGTGTGATGTACCGTACACCTGTTGAGACCACGTCCCTTTGAACAGTTCACCGTATATACATACATATATATATATGTATATATATATATATATATATATATATATATATATATATATATATATATACACCCACACTATGAACACTCACATAACGCACATACATATATAGTTTGCCGATCCTGAGCAGATAAGAAGCAAAGAAGACCTCGAAGGAATTTGAACATAACGAGCCGCATGTCATGCCGCTAAGCATTTTGTCCTCGGGCGTAGCTATGATTTTGCCAGCTCGCGGCTATTGGAAACTCACTAATGATTATTCCTGATTCAGAACAAGGCAATTCGATTGATTGCAAATATATTCGACACCTCATCACTACAATACAACCACCAGCTGATAAAGGGAAATTTTCTATTATCTCCTTTTTCTTTCGCTACCCGAAAAGCTTTCGCATCTGAATATTAATCACATCCATCTGATCAGTCTGAAGCGAGATACGCTAAAGATGCGGTCACTGCAATTTATTCTTTGGTTAACTTATACAGTAATCAGTTCACATTCTCAGAACTCATTAATTCAAAAGAGGTAACTAAACAATTACAGAACTTGGTGAGAAACTTAGCTTATAAGTCCATGGTAATTCGTACAAGAATGCTGATAGTCTTTGTGCAGATTACATCACTTGCCTAATTTCATTTCAAAATGGAAGGTGGGTATCAGAAATGTTAATGATACATTATCTATCTATCTATCTATCTATCTATCTATCTATCTATCTATCTCACCCTCTTACACACACTCTCTCCCACTGTCTCTCTCTCTCTATATATATATTAAATATATTGCATATATGTATGTTTGTATGGGAGAAAGGGGAGAGAGGGAGAGAGAGCAGAGGATACTTGCCCAGGGTACTAAGCAGTGGGATTGAACCAAAATCTATGTGGTTGAAAAGGAAACTTCTTACCACACAGCCAGTAAAATTATCGACTGCTATTTCCAGTAAAGAGTGGTGTTTTGTT
>NC_142946.1:50180449-50197949 GCF_046866305.1 Octopus bimaculoides
ATCAGTGCTTTGTTTTATTTCATAACTAATATTTTCGTAGCTTGCACAGACGGACGCCGCCTGCACGGAACGCAGCATGACGACACATACTCTGCCGTGCTCACCGTCATCAGATCTTTCGGCACGCTGCAGTGGCACAACACACACACACACACGTTTACACAAAAATTCACACGCACAAACACATACACACACAGAGAAAAACACACTCACGCACGTGTCCGCACGCACACACACACACACGCACGCACAGATACGCATGCACACATACACGCACAGATGCACACCGAAACACACACACGCATATACGCATATATTCGTGTGTGTCTATATGTACGTATATTTCATTTATGCATGAGTGTGCATCTATACATGTATATATATATATATATTCGTATGTATTAATGTGTCGGCATGTATATAAATATATGCATTAGCACAAGAACACTCAAGTAAATAATCGTCTCTTCAAATTCACATTTATAAAAGAAGATCTATCTCATATACACACGTGCACGCGCGTATATTCACGCACACATGTTTGTGTATATATATATATATATATATATATATATATACAGGAGTTGGACAAAAATAATGTATAGCATCATAACAAGTAAAAGAATAAAAGAATAATAAAAGAATTATTAACCTAAAATCTTGGTTTTGTATTTTATTCATATATATATAAAATACTACAATTAACCGTCATTTTTGACGACCCTGGGCCAGCTAGTTACATTTATATTTTCTCCCATCAAGGTGGTAAACCGGCAGAATTGTTAACAACGCCGGACAAAATGCTTAGCGGCATTTCGTCCGTCTTTACTTTCTGTGTTCAAATTCCGCCGAGGCCGTCTTTGCGTTTCATCCATTCGGGGGTCGATAAAATAAGTACCAGTTGAGCACTTTGGTCGATGTAATCAACTTGTCCCACCCCCAGAACTTGCTGCCAAAATATAAAACCAATATCTACTCTCATCACTCGACCTGTTAACCACAGACGTTAACTTCTATACATTAACTGCCCTTTTTTGTTTCTTTCTGCGAGTGTATTTTATTCCGGAGAAGCTGAAATCAACAATGAAACTTCATCTCCATAATTACTTAATAAATAAAAGACAAGAGATTCTGTTGCGAGAAGAGAAACGGATATGACGCTTGTATATTTTTTTCGGAGCATTAGTCTTGGTGAAATATTTTCAACCGAAATACGAAACCACCAAGGTGCAGCCTTACACAAGTTATGCACCACCACCAACAATACCACCATCTTCTTCTTCTTCTTCTTCTTCTTCTTCTTCTTCTTCTTCTTCTTCTTCTTCTTCTTCTTCTTCTTCTTCTTCTTCATTGGGTATGACAGTTACAGCAAACATTGGCATACGTTGAAGCCATATCCTGGACCACAGAAACTTGACGATTGCAAAAAAAAAAAAAAGGGTATTAAACAGAGCCAAATCAATCTACTATTGACATTATTTAAGAATTTTATGATTTACAGGCAAGTGTTGTGTAAGAAGATATAAACTCCTCTGACACAGTTTCAATTCTCCGCTATTCTCTGTTGAAACCACTGGTTGCCCTTTATAATGTACACACACACACACACACACACACACACACACACACACACACACACACACACACACACACGTATATCTACGCGGAGTTGTTGAAAAGTTCCTGGCTTTGGATAACAAAAAACACAGGAGGATCAGTTAATTATGATTTTATTCAACATATTCTCCTCTCGAGATTCACACACTTACTGCAGTGGTCCTTCAGTTTTTCTAATCCTTGTGAAAGAACTTGCAAGAGAGACTTTTTGAACGCCTTGTACTACTACTACTACTACTACTACTACTACTACTACTACTACTACTACTACTACTACTACTACTACTACTACTACTTTAGAGAGAGTGGTATGCCTATGGCAATTTTTTCTCGAACAGAAATGTGCATAAAATAAAAAGGACGATTAGAACGAAATATTAAGTTGAACATTTTTACGATGTGAGCTTTAGCTAGCTTAACCTAGCCAAGCCTAGCTTAACTAGCCTTGCCTAGTTTAGCCAGCTTAATTTAGATTAGTCTAGCTTAGCCTAGCTTGGTTTAGTTAACTTAGCTTGGTTAACTTAACTCGGTCTAGCTTATTCACACTTGCCTCGTTTAGTTAACCTTGCTTAGCCTGCAGTACAACATCTATGCGATTTGACGATTTGGATAAGAGAAATTAAGACAAACCGACGTTAAATTAGTATAGCCTAGAGCAGCTTGCCTGGCAGAAGTTAAGCCATCCAACGTCGCTTATTCTTAATAAGATCAGGGATTCTCATTTTTTAAAAAAACTATGGGCCCCTTTTGATTATTCTTTTTATTCTGGTGGACCTCCATAGCCATTTATTATTTGAAAACTAGTTTCATAGAAACTTCTTTCAGAATTCCTTTTTTTTTTTCACACATTAATTTGTGTACGTTGCAGTACGTTGCAGTATGTAAAATGTCAGAGAAAGAAACCTAAGTATTTCTTGCAAAACATGCCAATACATACATCTAAAGCAAAATTTTTTCGGCGGGGAGTGGGGGGGCCTTAAAATACTATTCTAGCGCCTCTGTGGACTCAACACAAAATCTTATATGGACTCAGGTGCAATTTAGACCCCGATTGTGAGGTTGTGAACCACTGAACTAGACAACTTTGACGATTTGGGATAAGAAAAATTAAATCATCTGGATTAATGTAGTCTAACCTAGACTAGCTTGCTTAGCACAGATTAAGCGATCTAACGTACATTAGTTAGCCTAAACTACTAATTTGAATTAGAAAATCTAAGTCAAATAGCCGAGCCTAGCTTAGTTAGCCCCAAAGAGATTAACTAGCCTAACCTAACTTAGCCTGCTTTAATTGTTATAAGTATATGCTACGGTCTAGAGAAACAAT
Source organism: Octopus bimaculoides (assembly GCF_046866305.1). NCBI lineage: Eukaryota > Metazoa > Mollusca > Cephalopoda > Octopoda > Octopodidae > Octopus > Octopus bimaculoides. The sequence continues at coordinate 50,183,394 of NC_142946.1, forward strand.
GCTAGGCTGGCCTAGCCTAGCCTATCGTAGCTAGCTTTAATTACAACAGTACATAAACAGTTTAGTGTTACAAAGAATGGAAACTGAAGATAACTAAGTTATACGGCGTCGGTTATTTCGGTGTTGCCTAATTAAGTGTGTGGAGTTGTAGAACTGTGTACACGAACAGACGGAACAAGCACACACCACACACACACACACACACACAGGCACACACACATACCCACAAACACAGGCACACACACAAACCCTCCCCCAGAGCGCACATAAACAGGCAGATGTACTCGAACATAAATACACCTGGTCCCTCTCTCTCTCTCTCTCTCCCCCTCCCTCACTGTCTGTCTCTATCTTCTTTCGTTAGCACACCACAAACACACACATGTTTATATGTGTATATATGTGTGTATGTATATATATATATATATATATATATATATATATATATATATATATATATATACATATATATATACATACAATATATATAAATATATATATATATATATGTATATACACACAAGTATATGTGTGCATCCATACCACACACACACACACATACATTCATACGTGCACACATACAACTGGTCGTTCAATTATCTTCACGACTAACACAAACTGCACCGTCAATGCCACCACCACCACCACCGCCAACACCACCACCACCACCACCACCACCAACACTACTACTACTACTACTACTACTACTACTGCTGTTGCTGCTTGCTAGCGCCTTCTGCAATATCTTGCGTTACTGAAAGAGTTTCTGTGTTGGTCGATGCATTCTAAAATTTGTAGTTTGTGTTTATTTTATGTTCAGGCATCTTTTTTTTTTTAAACTTTTTTTTTCTCTTTAGAGATAAGGTTGATTGCACAATTAATCAGTGTTGAGCGTGAGCACGGGGGGAAGGGGGGGTGAGCAAAGGCGGGGGTGGGGGGTGGAATGTTGCCGTGGCGATAAACTGGGTCCCCTCTTCTTCATGGAAGAATTGCCAACGAACGAGGAATCCTTTACAAGCTGCTACAATTAGCAGCTTAATATCCCTGAAAAACAAGACAAAATAATATTTAAAAAAAGCACACCATGCCCGTTTTCAGAATAAATTGGAGGAGGTGAATGGAAAAGCGGGGGGGGGCGGGTTGTATGGGTATAGAATGTGTTGGTGGGTGTGTGGGGGTGTTGGGGAGATGGGCTGTCGGATAGGAGTGGGGGGAGGGGTGTCAGATGTAAAGGTACATTGCTTGATTGATGTTATCAGTCACCTGCTTAACTGTCTTGGACGGGCAAAGCGAAATTTGCTGCGAAAGGTATTTGGCATAGAGCTACCGTCAACGCTGCCACCGCCGCCACCGCCTCCACCATCACCACCACCACCACCACCACCACTACAACCATCACCTCCGCCACCGCCACAACCATCATTTCTGCCACCACGACCATCGCCATTGTCACAGCCATCACCATCATCACAATCATCACAATCATCACAATCATCACCGCAATCAAGAAAAACTACCACCACCGTAACCACCGATGCCACCCCACCACCCCCACCTCTGCCATCACCACCACCACCACTTCTGCTACGATGACGACGAATACCACCACCACCACCACTACCACGATCATCGCCACCGCGGGTGCAGCAGCTGCTGCTACTACTGCTACTACTGCTACTACTACTACTACTACTACTACTACTACTACTACTACTACTACTACTACTTTTTATATCGAATGCTTGGCACTTTTAAGGGTGGTAGATGGGTAGGATTCGCGGAAGTGTAAAAGTAATAAATGTCTCGCCGTACTTGCTTCGTGCTCCTTACGTTCTGAGTTCAAATTCTTCAGAAGTCAATCTTGTCTTTCATCCAGTTAAGCACCCCGGGTCGATATAATCGATCTACCCCAACCCACAAAATTCTGAGCTTGTGTCTGAATTAGAAACCGTAGTTATTTTTGCCTGCATTTTTGAAAGCGAGCTTGTAGAATCGTCAGAGCATTAGAAAAATGCTTTGCGATATCTATTCCGGCTCTTTCTTCACCTTTTGAGTTCAATCCTTGCCGGGTTCAGCTTTGCCATTCATCCATTGGGGTTCAACAAAATAAAGAACAGTAATATCGAATAACGGTCCACCCTGTAAAACTGCTGTCTTTATATCTAATTTAGAAATCATTATATTGGGTACAATTCCTGCCAAGGCCAACTTTGTCTTTCATGATTTTGGGGTCAATAAAATAAGGCACCGGTCTAATACTGGTGTCGCTCGTAACGACTAACCCTTGAAATTGCTGGCCTTGTGCCTATGTGAGAAGCTATTATTATTTGTGTTTTATCGAAGGCTTAGTTTTTAGAGCACGGGCGACTGCTGGTCTTCCATAAACAAACTTGCCCAGACTTGTGCCTGGGATGGTAACTTTCTAGGTGCAATCCCATGGTCAGTCATGATCGAAGGGGGTCTCAGCAGTTTTTAGAAATTCGTTTGTACCGCTTTGTTCATTCTTTGTACCGCTTTGTTAATTTTCAACAGCCGTTTAGATTTTTAGATCCAAACTCTGCAGTTGAAAAATATAGTGTGACAAAATATGAAAGAAAAAAAAAACAGAATAGAATGCAAGTAAATTGTGCCAACATTACCTGTTATTTGGCAATGCTCCACCTGATTTCAAGAGGGATGTTGACAAGCAATGCTGAAAAGAAAAAGCAGCTGTTTAATTGAAAGGCGTGTGTTCGTTGAAATAAATATCAGAGATACTTCGCTGCAAGCAGAAACAGCATGGTCTTTCTCTTGATGGTGACTAAATCCTTCACAGAGACGTTGCCAAGCAAACTGGTCGAGTGGTTCAAGCGTCGGACAGGTTGTGTGGTGGTTATCGTTTTGGAACTTAGTTGGTGGTGGTGGTAATGATGATGGTGATGTTCGTGGTAACGGAAGTGGTGGTGGTGGTGATCCCTGCTCAAGTGAGATGATATCCATAAAGCATTAGACCATCTCAAAGAAGCTAATATCTTTATCGCTATGGTAACTGTTAACCGTTCCTTTAGATGTTTTTCAAAAACTTTTACGGTTTCGATTTCTTCTTATTAATTTTATCAATCCATATGTTTAATACGTTTAGACATAGGTTTTTATACATCTACATATCATTATATATATATATATATATATATATATATATATATATATATATATATATATATATATATATAATGGAATAATTATTATTATGAAGCATTGTGTAGAATATATTGTATAAGGGATCGTGGGTAAGGCCAAAACAATGCGAAGTAAATGCAAGGTAAATCACAAGGAAACAAATATATGAATTAATGTAGACTTACCTTGTATTCAATATTTCGGGGTTATGATCCCATTTTCAAGAAATAGACGAATGTTGCCACTCACACACACGCACATCGGCAACATTCGTTTATTTTCTTAAAAATGGGGGCATAACCCCGAAATATCGAATACAAGGTAAGTCTACATTAATTCATATATTCATATATATATATATATATATATACATACACACATCTATCTATCTATCTATCTATCTATCTATCTATCTATCTATCTATCTATCTATCTATCTATCTATCTATCTATCTATCTGTGTGTGTGTGTGTGTGTGTGAGTGTGTGTATATGGAAATTAAATAAATACCATCTACAGTTACGATCTTACGAGTCCACATTCACTATACACAGCACATTTTTTCAAACATAAACATGTCGGCATTCATATTACACGAAGAGCATTGAGGCCACACAGTAAAGCACACACACACACACACACACACACACACACACACACACACACACACACATCACATTACAAAAATCACATGCGTACACATACACAAGATAGACAAGATAAATAAGTTTGTTACATGTAAACCCATGCCAGGTACATATAGTTAAAAACACATCTTAAAACTGAGTTAACATTTAGTAAACATCAGTATGTTAACTGTTTGTAGTTCGGATTAATTAAGAAGCTGCCAACATGTCCTTAATTCCACAATGGCTGCCAAACATTTGCAAACACGTGAACTGTAACATAATATTCATTACATGATTGTGCTGAGTACAGTAAGTGAATCAGTTAAATTTTTAGCTGATGTTGTTATTTAATCACTTGACTTATGCCATTCATTCCTTCTGCTATCAAACTTACGAGTGTCTCAGTTTCAACATGGAATTTTTTAAAAACCATCCCATATAAATGTACGGTATTATAAGTACGTAACTATGTATGAAGTAAAAAGTAAATTTGTAATAGTTTAATATTAAACTCTACCTAAATTGCATTTTACGTCATATTGTTTTCTGAAGATGAAATCTGATGCCAAATTTTCAGTATATATATATATTAAAAAAGGAATCAGAAGCAGTTCGAGGTATATAAACAACATCGAAAATACATACACAGGTTATGTATGTTGTTGATTCGTGGGTCGGCCGCGGGTTTTCGGCGTAAGAGAATACATTCTGTATGCGATTGGGGTAAAAAAAACCCACCAGAAAGTAAGTCATAGTCAAGCGAGACAACTCGCATCAGGTTCTTTCTTAGCGCGACAGACTTTGTTATTTCGTCATCGTTTTGATTTAGCAGTGCTGCGTATCGAACAAGGTCCGCTGAAAGCCATATCGCTGAATATGACTATATGCTAAATGATGTAGACACCAACTGTTGGCATGACCCAATGTTTCATTGCGCGAAAAAGATTCAAATATGAACTAAAGGCATCTCGAAGTATATAAACTTTAGTTCGGGAAATATTTATATTTAGCATTGAGAAGAGTAAGCAAAACAGCGTGAGTTCTGTACATCTTCCCTGTCTACAGCTGGGACCTGGATCAATACATCTGTTGGATATCATTTTAATATGATAGCTTGCCAGATCGAAAGCATTCTAATGGTAGCATAGTATAAATGTTTTTTATTTCAGTTTTCCAAAACACGTGTTAAGATGTGGTGCTTCTCGGTGGTTCAGTTTACATTATTTTGCATTATGTTACACCGTTATTGAAATATAGGGACCTTTCGACTGCTGATATTTTATATCGTAGTGGTTCACACATAGAACTTTCAGATTCCATTTATGTTCCGAGAAAGCAATGTATTTTTTCTTCTTCTTACCCAACGTTTTAGAAAATGAACGTTGAATTTATCTTCGTACGTATCGATATAAGGTTTCTGAAATACTACGCTGCCCACTTGTGTATGTATGTGTGTGAGTGAGTGAGTGTGTGTGTGTGTGTGTGTGTGTGTGTGTGTGTGTGTGTGTGTATACATTCGCAATTTCTTGTGTGGAAAGTATATGCCGCATATGAGAACAGATTTACTTTATTTAGCTTTAACAACACTAGACTACTCATTTAAGATACTTCCGACTTCCAGTTCTTTATACAACTGTAAAAAAAAGAACAAAACTTATGAAAATGTCTTTTCAATTTGAAATAGTAAACCAAAGGGAATAAAGCGTGTTTTTCCCTGCTTATTCACTCCAGCGGTTCTCAACCATTTTCTGCTTGTAGACTCCTTTGATTCTCATTTTACACAACTGGACCCTCGTAGTCATTCGATGTTTAAAAGGTCCCATTATATTTTTATGATTAAATATTATTTGAAATTGTGTAAATAAAATTGTTAAAACATTTTGTGTAGTGCTGAAGAAAAAAAATTCACTGCACATGAATTTTAACAACAAAATTTAATATGGACCCCACCGCCCCAAAGGTCATATGAACTCCATTCGGGAACCACTGATTTACTCAATGTCCAGTATATTCAATATTACTTTTGGGCATACATTTAATTCATTCTGTAATATAAATGATAAAACTAGATTTTTCATAGCTTTCATAGGAGAAAGAATAAGCAGACTAAATGAAAAAAAAATACCTACAATTAAAACAACGTTAAATCATATCCGACCTACTTATTTCGCTAGGAAATGGCAACTAATAAATATTTTGATATAGTTCCATATGTTAGCAAGTGTTTAGACTCCAGAGTGGAATTAAGGACATGATGGTGGGTTCGTAATTAATCCGGATTAACTGCTAACATATGATGTTTACTAAACACTTCTATTCAATGTTAAGACATATACTTTATATTATTACCTGACATGGCTGTAAATGAAATTTCTGGTTTCTGACTTGTTATTTTACTTTATAACCGCAATATACTTCTCTGTATACAAGAAGGTCACTATGTTTATGTTTGGTGAAGAAGTCTAGAAAGTGGATAAGGAATGGTGGATAGAGTCAGAGTTTTTTTTAACGTTTACATAACACTCACAGACGCACAGACACATGCAGGCACAAAAATACACACATGTACGTATATATGTATGAATGTATCTATCAATCTACATTCATACACATATATGTGTGTGCGTATACATATTATATGTATGTATGTATGTATGTATATATATATATATATATATATATATATATATATATATATATATATATATATATATATATATATATATATATATATATAAATCTCTCTCTCTATATATATATATATAAATAGATAGATATACATATACGTACATGCAAACATGCAAACATAGATGTGTGTATATATATATATATATATATATATATATATATATATATATACACACTTATACATACACACACACACACACACACACATATATATATAAATATACACATACGCACATATACGTACATACATATACATACGCACATATACATGTCCACATATACATGTCCACATATGCAAGTGCACATATACGTATATTTATCTGCGTGTGTATATGTAGACATTTAGTGTAATGTACGGAGGAATGTGAAAAGTAGTCTTACGTTACATTCGTACTTATACATAGTTATTTGAATTAAGTGCAGATGTATATATTTGCATATGCATATCCAGCTATCAATCAATCACACAGATTCTATACGTACATATATACATACATTCATTCATACGTACATTCATACATACACACACACATACATACATACAAACATATGAATAAATACACACACACACACACACGTATATATATCTATATATACATACATAAATTCATACGCACAGAAAGACAAACTCTTGTATACATGTGTATGTATATATATGTCACATATACACTTCCTGCATGCATACATTCGTAAATACATACATACAAAGACCCTCCCCAAACACACACACACACATATATGCTAGTTTGTTATTCGATTAAAGGCCAGCAATTTTTTGAAAATAGGGGCAAATTGAAGATAGGGAACGATGTTGACCTCAGCGAGATTTGAACTCAGAACATAAGGTGTTGGAAGAAATACCGCTAAGTATTTTGTACGACGTACTAACGGTTCCACCATATTATATTTATATATATATATATATATATATATATATATATATATATATATATATATATATATATATATATATATATATATATATATATATATATATATATATATATATATATATATATATATATATATATATATATATATATATATATATATATATATATATATATATATATATATATATATATATATATATATATATATATATATATATATATATATATATATATATATATATATATATATATATATATATATATATATATATATATATATATATATATATATATATATATATATATATATATATATATATATATATATATATATATATATATATATATATGACTCTCTCTTTCTATGTACACACCTTGTTCCCCAAATACATTGCGCTTAGTATTCGAGGCGCCGAAAAAGCTATAAAGTATTATTCAGGTACTCAACTATGAGCCCACTCCATCTTATAGCGGAAACAGCTGTAAGCTAATGAAGTTGTCAAGATGATCGTTTATTCCTTCGTCATCTCATTTTGTTACACACACCGTGTTGACCATGTACATCACGTGACTTAGAAGAAAGATTAATTCACGCTAAGAAAATAGAGTGCACAAGTCCTTTGTGTATAGCAAGATATTGAATTAAAAAGACTCATACGTCGCTACCGAACTAAATAAATAAATAAATAAAATCGATTCATATATCTTTGTTGGTTTCTATCGTACTTGTTGCCGAAATTTAAAATAAAAAGTAATATAAGCAATTGATTAATATTTATTTTTCTCTCACCGGAAATTTGATTTACTTACTTTAGATTTACAAAGCTCTTTAATGTTTGAAGTGTTAAATATACTTTCACATATATAGCTATTAATAGCTATTATATATCACGTGGGAGGCGAGGCACTTCAGCATAATTTAATTTTGAATGAAATTTCTTTTTTCTATGTCATACTTCTCCGTATATTCAGCAATTCGTACATTCGCACTTCGTTAGGATTTGGTGAAAATGCTTTTTTCTGTTTAAGATGTCTGATAAAGGTAAAACGCTCTATAGTTGTTTCCCATACAAGCCTGAAGACTGCAGAAAAAAAGATTGTGTAGGTTATAAATACGTATTTGGTGGCCCTTCGTTAGAATTTGCTGTCCCACACATAAATATCTCCACATTTCCTACAATATATTGTATATAAATTACCCAACTGTGATAGCATGCGTATCGGTTGGTCCTACTGAGCGAATAACTGCGGTCTATTCAATCCCAGTCAATTGATAAGATATATCGTGGCTATTGTGTTAAACTGTCGTATGTCCAAATTTGGCCAAATGCGTTTTTTCCAATATTTAATTTTGCATGCAATAGCCAGTTCTTTTGATCAAACTATCGTATCTAAGCTGCTTCAGAAAAAAATTGTCAAAGTGTAGTACAACTGTTTAGCATTTTTCAAAAGTGTAGTAAGCCCCCACATACGACAGTTTTGCAAAAATATTTCTGACTGAAAATATCATACATGCATGGAGTTACAATTTTTTATCAAGATAGAATAATGGTAATGCAAGAGAAAAAAAACTTAGATTAGAAACGATGGTTATGGAAGCGCGTTAACTGATATTTCAAAAACTGAAAGTTAAGTGGTTGAATTTTAAAGAATTTGATATAGTTTTTGTATCGATTTCAAAGATGAATGCAGTATTTTAAAGATTTAAATAGAAGTAAATATGTGAAATGATTGCGTTTGCAAAAATTGTTATTTTGCTTCTACGATTGACTGAATGTATATGAAACACTTAGATAAGAAAAAAAAAAAAACCCCAAAAAACATAATTTTCGTTTTAAGTCAACATTTGCCGGGGAGAATCTTTTAATGAAAATATAAAACCACAAAATAAATAAATAAATAAATAAAAGAAACAAGATGAAAATACTAATACATTCTCAGCGGCCTAATTATATATGCAAGCTGCTAAGGCACATCTTATTTAGCGAACATCAAAACAATTTTACTTTATACAGTTGATGAAGAAAAAAATTGCTGCTAGATAGGGGAAAGCAAATAATCAGCTTAACTCTTGTGTCATCTCAGTGAAACAAACAAACGATAGATATTTTTGCGCAGCGCTGAAACCCACAAATACTATCACAGAAACTTAATAGTTTATAACCAGTGAAGCACCTGCCCTAAAGATTATAATTTGGGGAGCGAAACAACATTATTCAAGATGAAATCGCGATAAGGCATTAACGAAATGTGCCTAACTGCACTATTTTCTACTAGTTTCTACGAGAGATGATGAAATTCGAAGAGAAATATGACTACAGTTTAAACATATATTCTTTGCTTTCATCGTTTTTTCCCCTTTTCAAACACACGCGCGTATGTATATGTATGTATATATATATATGTGTGTGAATATATATATATATATATATATATATATATATATATATATGGGAGAATATACAAAAAATAACAACAGACGAGGACAGGTGGTGTAAATAACAAAAGTATATATTAGTATGACGCTCGGGAATACGGAAAGTCTTTGACGTTTCGAGCTACGCTCTTCAACAGAAAGAATACGGAGACAAGGAGAAAAACACGGAGAAAAAAATTGAATAGTGTTCAGTCAACGGTCAATCATATATATATATATATACATATATATATACATATATACATATATATAAATATATATATATATATATATATATATATATATATATATATATATATATATATATATATATGTATGTATGTATGTACGTATGTATGTATACAGAGAAGACCATCTTACAATGGCTGTAATTTGTAGTGTAGTCTTCCATTCATACAACAGCTAACTATGACTGCTAATGTGGGAACATTAGCGGTGCAGATAAGACGAAAGAGTAATCTGCTCATTACAAAAAAAAAAAAAAAAGAAAAAAGAAACAGAACAAAAAACAAAAAACAAAAACTTAAAATAAGAAACATCACAACGGATCATGGCTGTGTGAATGTTCTAACTGGCAGGTGCGGTGCATGAAGGAACTATGAACTCTGTGTACGAATATAAATATTAAAAGATTACAATTATGTGAATACCATCCAGAAAAATTCCGTGCATAGCCCTTCATTAAATATGTTATATATATATATATATATATATATATATATATATATATATTTTCAGTTATTTTGTTTTTATCTTGAAGAATGTTCTAAATCTAAAGATAGGAAAGTAAAACAAAATATAAATATTGTCATACACACATATGCGTGTGTGTATATGTGTGTGCACGTGCGTATGTATATTTATAAAAATGTATACATATAATATATATATATGTATACGAATATATATTTACATATGTAATATGTGTGCATGTGTATATAGACACACACACACACACACACACACACACACACATATATATATATATATATATATATATATATATATATATATATATATATATATATATACATGCATATATACATATACATACATACATACATACATATATATATATATATATATGCAGTACGATCGTTTCATACGACTCTATTTATTTAAGCAATGTGAGCATTGCATTAAATGTAAAATTCAGTTGAAAAAGTCTGAATGACCGGAACCGGTACTGAAATGTTTTTTATAAAATTATTTTAGCATTTTCTACCTTGACTTTTTTTTCATATATATATGGTAATTGGTAAGGGATTTCTCTAAACGCTATGTACACACATATATATATATATATATATATATATATATATATATATATATATATATATGTGTGTGTGTGTGTGTGTGTGTGTGTGTGTGTGTGTGTGTGTATACATACATATTCTTAACCGAGAATATTGTCGGTAGTGACTTCAAAATTTTGCCCAGCTAACCCATCGTCAGACTGCGATGCATTAGAGTAAGTCATGACTTTGTATAGTCTCTGTTGAGTTAAAATCTTCCTTTGGTTGTATTGGTTTCAGTGGGATGGTAATTAGGTTTATTATATATATATATATATATATATATATATATATATATATATATATATATATATATATATATATATATATATATATATATATGTATGCGCCAGTGTGTCTGCGTGTGCATATTTTCTGATGCGCTATCCACGTCTAGCAGATGCAACTATGATGCAAGCATTCCTTTTTTTGTAGACGAGTGATGTGCAACTGTTGCACAGTTGACTTCGTTACAAAAATAGTTTTATATTACTTCAAAGGATCCATCCATGTGTTATCAATAGCAAAAAAACAAATTCTTCATATATAATTTCAAAGGAACGCTGCATATCTGTTGCATATGTACATGTGTGTGTGCGTATTAAATACATACATACATATATATATATATATATATATATATATGAATAGATATATATATATAGCTATATATATGTACATATCTATGTATATGTTTATATATATGCATATATATGTATGTCTCTCTCTCTCTCTCTCTCTCTCTCTCTCTCTCTTTCTATATATATATATATATCATTATTTACACTATTAACATTATTTACATTATTTACATTTGACGGATATTTGTCCTCATCTTGTTTGTTGTTAACAACAAACAAGATGAGGACAAATATCCGTCAAATGTAAATAATGTAAATAATGTTAATAATTCCTCATCTCTTAAATATAGAACTGTAATATATATATATATATATATATATATATATATATATATATCCATGCACCTACACACACACACACACACACACACACACACACACACACACACACACACACACACACACATATATATATAGACCTATATGCATACGATCTCATACTTGAATATATACATACGCACACATGTTTATACAACGTTTAGATGTACATATTTAAAGAGACAAATAAATTATAATCTAAATAAAACGATCTTGACTCTATTAAAAGCTATGTGTGTGTGTGTGTGTGTGTGTAAATATACATATGGGAAGCATAGCTAGCCAAATAGGTGAATGGTGTGGAAGACTGGACTGGTTACAAGACCTAAGGTACTTTGGGTGGGGGGTACGTTAGCCTTTCAGCACAGCTATAGCAGGGAATTTGACAGCAGAGGCTTATTCAGGATTCATATGGGTGTAGCCTGGACTCCTCAGAATATAAGGAAATAAGGGTCGAAACGCTTGCATGAGAGGATGCTCCTTCTCTTAAGGCCTTCAGCCGTTCAGATCAATCTAGAATTTCTTAAGACTACTACTTCTACTATACAACAAAAACAAGAACTACTACTACTACTACTACTACTACTACTACTGCTGCTGCTGCTGCTGCTGCTGCTGCTGCTGTTGCTGTTACATCCACCCCCACCACACCAACGACAGCTTCAACAACTACTACCGGTATGACTTTGAATCTCTATAATGATTCAAAATAATGATTTTGATACTTCATGATTCCACCTCCAATCATCTAATTGTATGTGTATATCTCTGGTTTTCTTTAAAGAGCCTTTATTTTTTATATCTAATGTGCATTTTTTTTCTATTCTTTTTACTTTTCCCCTATTTATTCCACGTGTCGTCTTTTTCTTTGAAACCTATTTCTATCATATATATATATATATATATATATATATATATCAAAAGAATGTGTTATAATACTATTCCACAGCCATACTAACAAACCAACATACTTCCATCATCAGCTGCCTCACGGATATCATTATGGTTATATATGTAATATGTTCATACATATATACATACATACATATATATATATATATATATATATATATATATATACAAGCTTATGTCTGCCCCATAATTGAAACTTTCTTCATTAATTCAACTATTTCTTATTTTTTTCACAATATGCGAATTTGAAATGTATTTGTGTAACCACCAACGTAAAACCAAGCCTACCGATTCGATATATTCAATTCATAATTCCAATACTTGAAATCAATCTGTTTAGCTATTGAGTTTCAATTTATGATTGAAAGATATTTCATCGATTTCATAGGTACGATAGACAAATTCAAAATTTATCATAAATTATCGATTATCAATTACCAATACTCAGTACTTCCCCTCCCCATTTTGTTTTTAAATTGGATTCCGTATTGTAATGCTAGTGAATCACCACAATTACCATATTTCATCGAAGCCCTGTAAGAAGGAAATACAAAGTTTACTTTGATATATGTAAGGGTGCTGATATGTTTCTGACTTTAAGGGGGTCGCGAAAGGCCTGGTCGGAGGCCCAAACTTCCCACTTATTTTACAGGGCTTAGAAAAACTGTAGGACCGCTGCAATAAGCGTGTGAATTTGGGAGGGGAATATGTTGAATAAAATTATAATTAACTGATCCTCCTGTACTTTCTTTTACTCCAAACCAGGGACTTTGCAGCATCCCTTCGTATATAATATTACATACCATGTACATACACACATTCACATACACATACAAAATGATATATGCACATATATATATATATATACATCCACTCGTACATAGACATATACATATATATACAGGCTTAACGCAGTTTCTGTTCACCAAAATCTGTCAAAAGTCACTGATCGGCCTGGGACTATTATGGAAGACAATTGCCCAAAGTGTTGCGCTGTAGGACTGAAATCGAATCGATGTGGTCGCGATGGGGGGGGGGGGGGGGCGGGGGCGGATTCTTGATGCACAATACTGCGGACGGCGAAAAACAAAATGATGAACATGCACTTGATTGAGCTGCGGCTCACACCTGCCTTCTTCGGTCGTGGATAAGAAGGGCTCTTCCTTTGTAACAATTGCTGCTTCGTCTCAGGCTCGTACCCGTAGCCCCAGCTTTCATCACCTGTGACGTTAATTTTGCGTTAAACTTCATCCCAAGTTTAACACAAAATTTCACGTTGGCTCTTCGTTCCAATTTCCTGTCGATGACAAAATCGCAGACTACAGCATACACGTGATCACAAAAACACAAATTTCACAATTTTCTTCACATTTTCAAGATTAATACATCTTATCACTAATATAACCTCAAAATATTTGATTTATGAAGCTGAGAAGATTTCATAAACAGGACATCATTTTTATATTTCTCTACAAGTAGATTCAATTTTCTTCTAAATACAATCCATCTCCATTGTGGAAATAAAGGTATCTTAATTTATCAGAATAACATACCTCTTTATTTTGTGCTGTAATTTAATCACTC
>NC_142946.1:50200449-50232949 GCF_046866305.1 Octopus bimaculoides
TCTGCTCCGTTCTGAGTTCAAATTCTGCCGAGGTTGACTTTGCCTTTTATCCTTTCGGGGTCGATGAATTAAGTACCAGTTGCGTACTTGGGTAGATCTAATCGACTGGCACCTCCCCCCAAATTTCGGGCCTTGTGCCTAGAGTAGAAAAAAAAAAAAAAGAATCGTTAGCAAGACAGGCAAAATACTTAACGATTTTACGCTCTGAGTTCAAATTCCGCTGAGGTCGACTTTGCCTTTCATCATTTCAGAGTCGATAAAATAAGTACAAGTTAAAGATTGGGGTTGTTGTGACTGAGATACCCCTCCCCTAAAATTACTGGCCTTGAGACAAAATTTGAAGACATTATCATTATAGCAGCCGAAAAAGTCATTAGCACGCCAGATTAAATGCTGAGCAGCATTTCTCCCGGCTGTACGTTTTGAGTTCAAATGCTGCCGACTTCAACTTAGCTGTTCGTTCTTTCGGTGGTGCATAAAAAAATATACCAATTGAGCATTGGAGATAATATTATTGTTTTACCCTTCCTCGTAAAAAGGTACCTTGTACCAACATTTGGTACACTTGGCCTTGTACCAACATTTGAAACCATTAATAGTGCATCTTTCATTTCTTTGATGTTTCTGCTGTTGTAATAGTCGTTGTACCAGTTACAAGCAACACTGCTTTTGATATAGTTAAGGACTTTACCGTCATCACAATAACTTTTGGTATCGTGGCTGTTTGTGGAAGTGTTGACATTACTAAGAATGGTGCGGAGATAAAAACCCTCTAAATTCTGTGTGGTCTTTAGTTAAGTCTTTTTATGTTTTGACTTGAAATCCCGCCCAAATCCACTTTGCCATCCGTCCTTTTGCGATCGATATAATAAGCGTCATTAAAAGTACTGCGTCGTTTGAATAGACTATATGCTCTCACAAAACGCCTGGCCTTGTACCAATATGCGACAAATCTACGGAAATCACTGTAATAATAAATTTGTTATTGGCTCGATGACAGATACAGATTTCTGTTGATTACGCTCTCTTTTGGAGTATCATTGTTATTCATTTCATCCATCTGATGAAATAAAAATAAGAAGCCATCTCGTCAAATTGAAATTTAATATACATAGCATAACAAACTAGTGTGTGAATTGTCAGATTGCTAGAAAACATTGTATGAGAAGATATGACGTAATAAGCCTCCAGCGAAATGCTATTAAAAAGTGGTAAAAGCAAATTGGACTGACCAACACAAATGTACACACATACACGCGCACAAACGCTCACGTATTGTTTAATATATATATATGTATATCTTTATATATGAGTGTGTGTGTATATGTGTGTGTTTGTGTTTGTATGTGTCGATGTATATATTGCAAGTTAAATTCATGTACTTATAAGATGTTAGACGTAAGAGAACACACGAAGAGATGAACATCTTGAACTTGATATTTTCATCACACCGATGGAAGAAATAGTTTATAGATAGACAGACAAACAGATAGACAGGCAAACAGATAGACAAACAAGTAGATAGATATATAGATATATAGACAGACAGATAGATAGATAGATGGCTAAATAGACAGGCATACAGATAGATAGATACATACATATACGTATACATGCATACATGCATACATACATACATACAGACATACATACTTATCTACCTATCTACCTACATGCATATATATATATATATATATATATATATATATATATATATATATATATATACATACCATCATACAAACATTCACACATACATACGTACATATATAAACAGACACATAAATACATACATACATGCATACGTATATACATACATATATACATACGTACACACATACACATATACAGACACACATACATACGTACGTACATACATGCATACATACATACGTACATACATACATACATGCATGCATGCATACAGACAGACATGATGTAGGATTGTTGTTTCTCGTAGTCCGATGCCCATGGATGTGCAATATTTTGCTGAACCGCTTGCGCAAACGATTTGTTTACAGTGATCCAATGTTTGTGCCATTCATTAGCTCACCCCCTCCATCAAATCAACGTTACCTGAACAGGTGCACTGGGTGTCATGCATCAGATGTCAAAATGCTTCCAGAGCAACGTGGGATGAAGGTTTTTTGCTTGAAGAAACACACCACACCGGCCAGTCCAAGAACTGAAACCACGATCTCGCGACTGTGAGTGCATCGTCCTAACCACTAGGCCGTGCGCCTTCGACACTTGAATACATACGTGCAAACGTACAAGTATATATACATACTGTTGGGGAAGGATTCCAACCAGCCCCATGGGACTAAAAGTGAACTGACACGTTGCTATAAAATAAAGAACTGTCAGCATACATACATATTACACACACAATTCATACATACATGCATACATAATACATATACATCTATCTATCTATCTATCTATCTATCTATCTATCTATCTATCTATCTCTCTCTCTATCTATCTATCTATCTACACACACACACACACACACGTACACATACACACACACATATGTATGTATATATATATAATACACATACATATATGGTTATTCTTAAGTGCAGCACAACGACTTAATTTAATAATTCACTACATTCCAGTGCCGTTGTCCTATAAAGATATCGATATACTACATCATAAAAGATGCCATTCATATAAGTAGCAGCATGAACATAAAGACCTCGATTACCAACCAGAGAGATAGCCCTTTGTATGAAAAGGTATATTTAGAAAACCACTAAGTTTTACGTGCTGAAGGAGCTCACACAGCAACAATATAAAATATTGTGTCCTCTTCATCTAACGCATTTAGAACCCTGCAGTGATTTCAATTTAAATAATGCGAGCTGGCAGATCGATAACATTTCTAAGAAAACTCGGTCAATTCACTGCGACGTAACGTTAAGTATTTCAATAAAAGAACTGGTCCTACTTGTAAGTACAACAGATAATGTATTACGTATTTTGCCAGGGAACCACGTACATACAATGAGTGCAAATGTCAGCAGCCAATCACATTGAAGAGGACATGCTTCTATAGCAAATGTAAACGGAATCTTAAACTACATTTACATATACGAGAGAGAGAGAGAGGAGGAGTGTGTGTGTGTGTGCGTGTGTGTGTGTGTGTGTGTATGTGTGTACTGATGTCTTGCGTGTACAGTTTGAAGTAGGAATACTGTTGTATGAGTTACAGCTCCAGGTCGATTATCATCATCTAGACGGCTCCATCCAGAGCTATATTTTCACACTACACAGTCTCCTTTACACACGTGGTCTTTCTTAAGGGGTATGTTTCGCATATTATTAACCTGATGGATCTCCCTTAGTATCCTTCAGGATTTTTCTAAATTTGCGGGCTAGTTCCCAGAGTGGTATGGCTTAAACAAACGTCACCTCTTCGAAGTTGTCGGCATTGTACCACGTGTTCCTTTTGTTCGTTTTATCATATTTTCTTACTACGGTATCTAAGTTCTGTTCTATCGGTATCCTTATTTACAATCTCTTCAAATTTCTTTCTAGCCCAACCACCGTACACTCGGATCCTATCTTTCTGGTTGTATCCCGAAAACTGCATTTTTACAGGTAAAAATCTCAATTAAAATCAATTTATTAAAAATTAAAATTAAATTAAGCTTCACAGTATGAAATATATATAAATATGAGTTCATAAACCTTGTTTTTTTTCTCCCTAATACTATATATATATATATATATATATATATATATATATATATATATATATATATATATATATATATATATATATATATATATACATGTATATATATATATATGTATATACATACATACAAACATATATATATATATATATATATATATAATATAAAAATATGCATACACCTAGATACGTATGTGTGTTACTGCGGGTATGGCCGTGTGTACTTTCATATAAGTATATATATATATATATATGTATATATATATATATATATATATATATATATATATATATATAGACACACACATACACACATGCATATATATACATACCAGCATGTGCACATGCACACACGCAAACACAGACACACACACACACACACACACACACACACACACACAGACACACACACACACATGTATACGTTCACACACGCGTTCCTCTACAATCCGCTTCTGTAAGCAAGCGGTGTATGTTTCAAGTGGAAACCCATATTAAAGTAATTTACATCAATGGAAAAACATCTGTTTGGCGTGTGTATGCGTGTTTTTGTATGTCTATGAAGATGGATCTATGTTTCTAGAGCCTGCGTTTGGAAGTGTGTCGTTTAAGACACATGTGGTGTAGCACAACAGTCTGTTACATTGCATAAGATATGGTCTTTATTTAGCTTATGAATGATAGTTATGACTATCTATCTATGAATTATATATATATCTCTTTCTGTCTATCTATCTGTATTTCTGTATACTGTACACATGTGTTGCTTCGCGTGTGTGACTATGCGTTTGTGTGCGATGGTCTGTATGTGTGTATGTATGTATAAATTCATACATGCACACGCACATATCTATATATATTTATATATGTGTATATAAACACACACACACACACACACACACACACACACACACACACATATATATATATATAAAGGGAGAATGAGGGAGAGAGAGACGTGAGAAGAAGATTGATTAATATTGACTTTAGTAAATTCACATTTAGCATCACGGCAGCGTGTAATTCAAGTAGATAAGCCAGTGGATTTTCTCTCTGTAACTTGACAACCCTGTATCACTCTCGTTTCAGCCTTTATTAACGTCTCATCAGAGGCCATTTACTGTTTTCTCTCCACAGATGGATATTATCGTATTTCTATGTATTGTATATCCAAAACGGAACAGAACAAGATCGACTTGCGAAATCTTTTTTTCTGTCCCTACAGTCGTTGCCAACGTGGACAAAATCACCATACAAAAAGGTAAAATAAGAAGAAATATAAGGTGAAATTTTCAAGTGGGTCTTCTTAGTAAACACACACTCATCCTCGCCTTTCTTCGTTTGGGGAGCTGCATGTGTAACAGAGAAATAACGAGGCTTTACTAATCGTTAAAATTATTCTGACCATTTTGTTGCTTTGGCGAAAGAGACAAAAAAGAGAGAAAGCGTGTGGCTTATCTGCGACGTCTGCTATACACTAAAAACACATCCACGTAAGTTTACTTTAGAGTTGTACTTATCCAACAGCTGCACAGTTCTTCTGTAAATTAATTAATTCACGCTGTTAACATATCAACTGTTATGAAACTTAGACTAATTTATGTATATCCTAGATAAGTGCAAGCAGGGCCAGATTTAGACCTTGGGTGGTGAGGTGAGATACTTCAGTTTTGATGGATCCCTAATTCACATAACTTCAAATACACGGAAAATCACCAAACGTACCCGTTTAACAGGGATTGATCAGTTACGTATGTACGCAAAACTTAACCTTTTAGCAGTCAGATTATTTTGTCTGATTCATTGTTTTTTGATTGATTATGGATTATCTCACAATTTTGAGATTTCGATGGCGTGATTTTTTTAATTTGAAAATGATATTGTATGGCAGGTGGGAGAGTCAGTATCTGGCCAGTTTGAACATAAGATCGGTAAGATATTTGGGCCTGATATGACTGGTTTAAATGCTGAAGAGTGAAACACGAAAAACTAATCAAATATACACAAATACAAACACGGAAATATTCTTTTCTACTCTAAGCACAAAGCCCGAAATTTTGGGGGAGGGGGCCAGTCGATTAGATCGACCCCAGTACGCAACTGGTACTTAATTTATCGAACCCCTTTTTCTTGAAACTGTAAGACCATACTATTGTTTAACAATGATGTAACATATCATACACCGCTATGCGTTTTGAGTTCAAATCCCGCCCGGGTCACCATTATAGTAAAATAACTTCTTCTGCGTGGGTGAATAAAACCGCATACTGTTGATGCTACAGCTCATAATAATGGTTTCTGATTTATGCAGAAGGCCAACAATTTTTAGAGAAAGGGGTTTGTCGATAAAATACGTCCTGGCACTACATAGGTATTTTATTTATTGACCCTGAAAAGACGAATGGCAAAGTTGATCTTGGTGCGATTTGAGCTCAGAACGTAAAAATCGGCATAGATCTACAAGGCACTTTTCTGCGAAATTGCCACCCTTATAACTGCTTTTAATTTTGGAAGAAAACCAATAATTTTAAGGGCGCGGGTGGTATTTCGATACCATCCGCCCAAGAACTAGACTGTTACTTTATTTTATGGACCTGGAAAAGATGAAAGTAACGGTTGACCTCGGTGTGATTTGAACTTAGAGATTAAAAACCCAGAACAAATAACGCAAATTATTTCTGACTTCCTAAAGATTCTGTGGCCTTGGTTAATTGAAAACAAATATTCTTTAAATTTCCTTCATAATTTGCTTCTCTTTCTCTAAGGATAATATCGTCTTTCGCAGAAAAAATAGGTTCAAACATATTTGGATATACATCATACTGGTTGCTGAATCAAAACGTTTAGACGAAATAATTATCTGATGCACAACAGTTAAATGAATTTACGAGTGCATCATCTGTGATTGTAATATCAACATTGAATGTTCTGTGTGGTAACTTGGAATCCTATCAAATAATTCAATTCCTATCGTAGTCTATTGTTAGTTGTTTCGTTTTTATCAAAAGTAAACATTGAAGAGTCATCAAATCTCCAGACAGTATATACATAAACATATTCATGCATAAACACTGTATCTCCGGATTCTAACGCTTCTCTTCTTTCATGTCGATATGTATCTGCACATACGCTTACCGATCTATCTATCTATCTATCTATCGATCTATCTCTCTATCTCTCTATCTCTCTATCTCTCTCTCTCTCTCTCTCTATCTATCTATCTATCTAATTCTTTCTGTCCGTCTTCCTACCTATCTACTTAACACATTTGTATGTGCGTGCGTGTGTGTGTGTGTGTGTGTGTGTGTGTGTGTGTGTGTGTGCGTGCGTACAAGATTCCACGCAGTGGGACTGAACCGGGAACCATGCAGCTGGGAACCCAGATTCTTACCATACAGTTACGCCTGTGCCTACAACGTACGTACATTTAGTTACGTTGTGAAAATAATCACCGTGATTAAAGTAAAATTGCATTTGGCAGGTTGTAATGAATAGCGAAGTGACTAGTTTCGTATTACACAGAAGACTCATCAGTCAGCGTTTGAACATAGGAACATAGATATGTTTATGGAAAATATAAACAATATTACGGGATAACGCAATTTTATACGGTAATTATGCTTCTTAATTTCCAAACCTTGGATGAGTGCGTAAAGCGATCGCTGATGAGTGCTTAATGGCAGTCGAAACTAGTCAAAAGGCGGAAAACTGTTAAAATTGAGATAACGTCGGATACAATACCTCACTGTTTTCACATAGGTTCATGTCGCTTTGAGTTCAAGTCAAGGCGAGTTCAACTTTGCTTTTAATAAATTCGGGCTTGTTAAAAAACAATCAAATCCAGGGTCGTAAATTGGTAAAATTCTTGGAACGTCAAATGAAAAAAAAAAAAAAAAAAAAAAACTCCTGCCCAGAATACTGTACAGTGAGGCCTGAATCCGGAATCAAGTGCTGCTACAAAGCAGTCTTCTTTTTATGAGAGGGTAGGGTGTGATTTGAGGGCAATTTTGAATACATTCTTCCAGCAGGCCAAACAACCATATGAGAACTTTCTTGATATTTCTATTGAAATTAATGTTGTTGTTGCTACTGTCCAACACAATGTTATTTTAGCAGTGTTAGCGAATATTTTAGTGACAAACCACCACAGTATAATTACTGAAATGTTGATCTTAGCAAAGAAAATTTCATTCAGTATCGAAGCATTCCGTTTAACTTTGACGTCATGTAGTGTTTGATGCCGTTTTGACGTAGTTGAAACACAAGTCGTACGCATACATTCCTAGTTAACTAAACTAAAATAAATTGTAATACAACACCTACACTCTCAAACTACCTATTTTTATCTAGTTTCATACATACATACGTACAAGTATACATTCACCCCCACAAACACCCACCCACATACATACACACACACACACACAGATATATATATATACTCATACATGTGGGTATGTATATATATGTATGTATATATCTATCTATATTTGTGCCCGTGTTTGTGTGTGTGTGTGTGTGTGTGTGTGTGCGCGCGTGTGTGTGTGTGTATTTAGGCTACCATTGATTTCATGTTAACAAAAATATCACAATATCTCAACAATTTGTCAAGCCGATCACATGGAGAAATGGTGTTCGTTTCCATTTTGGATGAAAAATGGAGACGAACAACACACACACACACACACACACACACACACACACACACACACACACACATATATATATATATATATATATATATATAGATTGTGGTAATAAGCGGTGTGGTTAAACAAGGTTTATTATTATTATTATTATTATTATTATTATTATTATTATTATTATTATTGCCAGTACAATATGCATCGATTGAACCGATTTCTTATATCATTAGACATCCACCAGGATAGGAATACCTGTCTTTTTCCCATGTAGATAATCGCTATTTATAGTATATACAAACTCGAATACAGCTAATTGCTCTGTCTAGTTTGCATAACAGTAACTGTGACACCTTGGATACACAGTTTCTTTTAATTCTTTTTAAATTTTGCAGAAATATGCGTCAACTTCAATTTAATTTTCTTCATAAATCTAAAATTGTTTAGTTATATATTGACTTATCTGAAATATTTTTAATACATTACCTAAGCGTATGGGTTTTTCTTGTTTAGTGTTTATATATGTTAAGAAATACAAACGTAAGTAAAACGTATGCACTCATTATACCTACCTGTGTGTGCGTGTACACGTGTGTGTGTGTTATATATATATATATATATATATATATATATATATATATATATATATCCCTCTCTCGCAACATATAAATTTATCTACATATATATCGGCCTTTTAGCTAAGATAACATTGTATGTGTGTGTACATAAATATATATATTTATATATGTGTGTGTGTTTGAGTGTGTGTGTGTATGTGTGTGTACGTGTGCGTGTGTGCATGTGCGCGTTCGCTAATCTAGGGTGTCGTCTAGTTGCCTTTGATGCAAGAATGATGGCGCCACATGTGATCAACAAGCGTTTGCTCCGGGTTGTGTGGTGCGACAGTAAAAGCAACATATGCCTAGCCATGTTGTTTGCTGCTTTTTTAACAGAAAACAATATAAATCCTTCACTTTTTATTGCTGAAAGTAAAAAACAAAACAAAACAAAACAAAAAAAACGGTGATGCATCGTCAGTGTAATCTGAGTAACTTTACCCAGGAACAACTCAGAAACCTAAACTGATTTTCTCTTGCGTCGTGTCCAGCTTGTTCTTGTCAGACGCATGCCGTCAAACACCTAGCGCAGCGCGCGCGCACGTACATATACCATATACAGATGCACAATATACATAGACGCTCATATACACAAACATGTACACGAAGGGAGTGAACTGGCAGAATCGTTAGAGCAGGCGGACCAAATGTCTTGCTATATTCATTCAGGCTGTTTCCTTTCTGAGTCCAAATACTTCTGAGTTAAAACCAGAAAGCTTCACCCTTCCACGTTCGAGAAAATAATGTAATAGTCACGAGAAGAATAGAGCATAGGACGGAATTCAAACAGGATGACTTCTCGTATTTGTTCAAGCATTTTTGAGGTTTAAGTTCAAATAGAAACGTGAGATATATGAATGGCGTTGTTTCATACCTTTACCCGGTCTTTCTGTGCCTTTAAGCCTTTAACAGACTTACCTCTGTTGCGATATCACAGCTTTAAAGACATCTACCCGCTCAATGTTCCCATTAGCAGAGGATGCCCTAAAGAGGAACACAGGTGCTAAAAATATAGACAGCACATATTTATGTATGGATATATATATATATATATATATATATATATATATATATATATATATATATATAAGTCACAATATATAGATTCAAGTAATCCGGTAGTGCTCATAATAAAAAACCTCCTTAATGTATCATTCTACAAAACATATAGAATATATAATACAATACAAGAGAAAACTATAAAGTATGTGTAAAATTATGATTGACAGAGAAATGGTTTGAGAAAATTTTATTTAACTATACGAAAATTCAAATATCACAACAAATTGTTTCGTAACTTAAAAGCACGTAAATAGTTTATATTATTATTTTTTTTCTATTTTTTACGCTCTTTTATTTTCTAGATTTTTAGTGATATTTTCTTTTATTGTACTTATAATATTACTAGTGACTTTTTAATTATATTACTAGAATTCCTTTCCATTTATTAGAAAATCTGATATTTTATGTCAGTTTTTTTTTATTATTGTTTTCCATGATCTTTTAAATATTGAACTCTGCATTTTTGTAACGTTATGCGGAAAATTTAGTTATTAACAAAGAATTACTTTCATCCGAGGACTAGCTTAAATTCTGCGTATTTTGAAAGATGTTTTGAATTTTGCATTAATGCAGACATGTCAGTTACTTATTTATTATCAAATATAATAATAAGGCAGCGTGCTGGCAGAATCGTTAGCACACCGGACAAAATGCATTCTGATTTAAAATTTTGCCGAGGTCGACTTTGCCTTTCATCCTTCGGGTATCGATAAAATAAGTACCGGGTGAGTAGTGGGGCTGATGTAATCCCCTTGTCTCCTCCCCCTAAAATTCTGACCTTGTCCCGAAATTTGAAACAATACTGAGTAACATGGGAACATCTACGATAAAACCTAGCAGGCAGATCTGCTTAAAATCAGGCTATACCGTATTACGAAATAGGTGGAGTCCAAGGTAGATGAGGAAACAAAATCATCGAAGAATCGTTTTCATGGCTCAGCGCAATAAGCATTGACCCTGGGCTACAGAACAACAAAAGCAACAACAGATTTAACCACTTTTACTGTTAAACAGACTATCAAAATAGTATATTGTACAGTATATCGTATTATAGGATATTTTCTCATAGAGAAAGAAAAATATTGTTATTCTATCTAGTGACGTGTGTGTTATTTTTTGGCATCGTTTTCGTATGATGTTTCTGGTGGTGTAGTGTTTTTTTTAGTGGTTATTGTTTCGTATATATATATATATATATATATATATATATATATATATATATTTGTAGTATATATACATGTATATATATCTGTAGTATATATATATATATATATATATATATGTGTGTGTGTGTGTGTATGTGTGTGTAGAGGGAAAGAAAGAGAGACACACACACGCACACACATACACGGACACACACACACAAACACAGATAGTTTACAGAAAAGTTAGTTTGTGACTGTTTACATTGTATTAAATGACGAAACGTTATACAAACGTGGATATGTGTATTTATACATTATATGTGCGTGTGTGAGTGTTTATATGTATATATATATATATATATATATATATATATATATATATATATATATATATATATATATATATATATTTATATATATATATATATATATATATATATATATATATATATATATATATTTATATATATATATATATATATACATAATATATGAACTGTTAGTTTTTATACTTACAACATCTATCTTTGCAGCTCAGCATTTTACATTTTTTTTTTCTTGTTCTTCATCTTATATTTTTTTTTCCTTTAAGAAAACGAAAAATAAGGATATTTAGTGCAACTGGTATTTTGCCACGTCTGGTTAGTATGATAATGCAAGTAATAACACAGAAGACAAAACAATAAACATTTCCCATTCAATAGCACTACTCAGATAACAAGCTCTCTGTATACCATACAATACGCATACCCTACAAAATGCGAATTGTTTCTAGTATGGGGTCAAGGGGTGAAATATTTTGAGGAGGGAGTTAGCCGATTCAAATCAACTCCATTACATGATCGGTACTTTAATTTGCTGTTATTGGGGAGATGAAAGCAATGCTTTCACACACTCGAAGGATTCTACCAACTCACCGCCACCGTACTACTACTACTACTACTACTACTACTACTACTACTACCACCACCATAGTCAGTCTCTAAACTTTTGAACTCAACCTCGTATACATATGTTTATGCATACGAGGTTATATATGTACAAGAATGAAAGCACTCAAGAACATACATCTACATATATATTTATGCAGGTCTATGTTTATATATATATTTATATATATATATATATATATATATATATATATATATATATATATATATATATATATATATATATATATATATATATATATATATATATATATACATGTATGTATGTATGTATTTCTTACTGGCAAAAGTTACTCAAATTTCTTTCGAAAGTTAATGTCGTTTTTTTTTTATATCTCATTATGTTGCATGCATAAATAAATTAGCAGACAGCATAAATCTGTCTTATCCTATCTTACTTCATTTTCTGGCCACGGGTACAGGCCATCCATTATGGACATATACACGCTTATTCAAAGCAGATATTTACGTATGTATGAACGCTCATAAGTATGAATACACATGTATGTATGTGTATATGTGTATATGTGTATATGTGAGTGTGCATGTGCGTGAATGTTTACGCACACATATTTATGCATGCATATATACTTATACTAGTGAGTATATGAAAATATATGCACAGGAATTAAAGTACTGAAGAACAATACTCGTATATACAAACGTACTCAAACATACACGTATATTTATGTGTTTGAATATACAAAAACTGAATATGATCGGAAATACGTTCATATATAGACAACATAGATTATACGCATTAAACTTCCATCTAGCTGTGAGACGTTCAAGCATTCTGACACCCAGACAAGCTGTTATGTATAAATATCATCTTTGTTGAAATTAACTCTCAAATTCAGCTGCATTTTTCCCACGGGCGTCCTCATGTCGATGTGTATTTGTTTGAGCGTTTTCTACAGTTTATGCTACGTATTCATATGTGTAAGGGAGAGAGAAAACTATACAGCACGTTCTGTGATATTGTATTGTTCATATTTTTGTCGTCTTTGCTTAGCTCGTCGTATATACATATATACTTTTGTATATGTGTGGATGTTTGTTTGTGTGTGTGTTCATGTGTTTGTGTGTGCGTGACTTTGTGTCTGTGTTTGTCTACATACACAATTTGACAACCGGTACTGCTTTATTTACGTCCAAGTAACTGTAACTGCAGCTCAACAAAAAAACCCAACAACATAGGTAGC
The DNA here is from genome assembly GCF_046866305.1 of Octopus bimaculoides. NCBI lineage: Eukaryota > Metazoa > Mollusca > Cephalopoda > Octopoda > Octopodidae > Octopus > Octopus bimaculoides. The sequence goes on from NC_142946.1 coordinate 50,213,778, forward strand.
AGACTTAACCCCCCCCCCCCAAATAAGTGCTGGTTTCGATTTGTTCGGCTCACACCACTGAAGGCAGTGCCCCATATTCATAATCCACTTTTCATATTTATTATCAGCAATGAATTTTTGAATGACACACGTGCAATGCTTATCCCTATACTGTATCTCATTTTCTCTCATCTTACTTTTTCTTCTCTCTTCTAAGTTCCTTTCTTTCGTATTGGAAAGGTAGATATCGCTTCTCCTGCACAGAGCCTGACATCTGACATCATTTTTTGTGTGGTTTCGCAAACCATATTCTTTTCCTGTCATATTTCAACCATATATTTCCCGGTTTTTAATCCGGGGATATATTTCTCTGTCAGCTCCTTGACATTGAGAAATTTGGAGATAAGTACCAGGTCAAGAGTATCATTATGAACGGAAAAAAAGATTAGCCATGCTCTAGCTGATGGCTTAATATTCATATTGGTGTAGGTATAACCGTCCGCTTAGCATCTTCTGTTTGCACACCGCCTGCATAAAAATTGCTAAAAGAAAGCTATGGACGCATATGTCTGTGTGTGTGACCGATATACGTATATAGATACAGAGAGAGTGTGGTAAATGTATATACAGAAAATGAGGGAAAGTTTACAATGAGAAAAGCGTAAATGAAATAGAGTGAGAGAGAGAGAGAAAGAGTGAGAAGGCGGAGAGAGATATTTTCTGTTGTCACAGATTTTAAAATTTTATAATTAGGTGAAAACTTTAAAATTTGCTGTATTGATTTTTAAATTTGATACATTGATTTTTAAATTTGGTATATTTCACGCTGAATCCGATTTTGAGATTCATTTATTCAATTAAGTACCAGTTCCGTACTGGGGTCGATGCAATCGACTGGCCGCCTCTCCACCAAATTTCAGGCCTTGTACCTAGAGCAGAAAAGAATATACGTATGCCTTTGAAGGAACTTTTGTCGTGCACAGAGCAGGAATAAGAGATGACAAAGGAATAAGCGATTATCTTACGAACTTCAGAGAAAGAGAGAGCGAAAGACATGGAGAAATAGATGGTAGGGGTGAGAAAGAGAGGGAGTGATGATTCCCTCAAAATAACATTTGGTGGTGTGTGCATCAATGCATGTCAAACATATGCAGTTTACATGGAATGAAATGACTTGCACTTTTACTAAATGTCTTACGAAATCGTTTGCAGAGAAGTCGAGTGTCAGTACACCGTTAATGGGTATGAAAATAGAAACGTATCACAAGATATGTATTGTTATAGAACTCGTTTCTGTTGTTTTTATCGCAATGTAGCCTAGAATTTACAGGCGTACCACCAAAAGGCATAACTGTCATAAACAGCAGATCTTATCTCAAGCAATATACAAATCGCACTACTTTTTATTGCATTTGCCGAATGTGAAAGAAGCGCCTCGTAAGTATTATTCTATCATCTCCGAGAGCACTGAGATCGACGCCGTTAACGCTTTGTTTAAAGAATTGCTGGTCAACTCCTACAGGAAAAACTTGAGCTTCGGAAATGGTACGTAGTAAGGCAGGACTTGGAAAATGGCGAGCTGTGTGTGTGTGTGTGTGTGTGAATGCAACAAGAGTAACTTGTCGTGAATAGACGAGTAGGTCGATAATATATAACTGAAAGATCTGCCTGCTTCAAACAACGTAGTTTCGACTGTACACCTCTTTACTCTCTTTACTCTTTTACTTGTTTCAGTCATTTGACTGCGGCCATGCTGGAGCACCGCCTTTAGTCGAGCAAATCGACCCCAGGACTTATTTGGTTGTTTTTTTTTTAAGTCTGCTACCTATGGTTTTGTTTTTTGTCGAGCCGTAGTTACAGTTAGTTATTTGGACCTAAATAAAGCAGTACCGGTTGTCAAATTGTGTATGTAGACAAACACAGACACAAAGACACGCACACACAAACACATGAACACACACACATATACATACATATGTATATATATATATATATATATATATATATATATATATATATATATACGACGAGCTTCCACACAGTTTCCTGAAACAGAGAGACCACGTGATTGCAAAGCAAGCTTCTTAGCAACACAGCTACGCATGCACCTATGTTGAGTTTCACCTATGTTGATATTCCATATCATTGAAGCTAAACCCAAGATAACAAATTAATCCATAAGTTATTTCTCCGTTCCTTTGCCGTCTTCATGACAACCAACGAATATATCAACAATGTTCTAAGTCATAACATATTGGTTTTTCCCGATTTCTTTAGCTTTTTCTGCTTGTATGTTATCACATATTTGGTATGTACATATTTGGTATGTACATAGACTGGAGTCAAATGCACTTTTAATAAATTATCGCACAGGGATTAATACATGTTATACCGCTGAACTGAAAGCCGCAGGTTGTAAAGGAAAATGATGTATTGTAATCCTCCTTTACGCCAGTAGATATGTGCACCTGCACCCATACACAAACACACACACATGTATGCGATATCGGTATGTGTTGGATTTTCAGAGCGTCTATTTGTATATACCAGAAAATATGTGTATGTGGATATATATATATATATATATATATATATATATATATATATATATATATATATATATATATATATATATATAAATATATATACATATGCTTTTTTACTTGTTTCAGTCATTTGACTGTAGCCAGGCTGGAGCATTGCCTTTTGTTGAGCAAATCGACCCTACGATATTCTTTGTAATCCTAGTACTTATTCTATCGGTTTCTTTAGCCGAACCGCTAAGTTACGGGACGTAAACATACCAGCATCGGTATATGTGTAAATGTGTAAATGTGTAAATGTGTGCGTGTTGTGGGGTGTAAACTACTAACACATGCACTTCTATACAAAAATTCAGTCACAGTCGATCACGAAAGGGGTAACATATCGGGTTCGTCCGACCTTGAAAGAACAGCCATAAATAAATAAACAGAAAATATTTAAAGAAAAACAAACAAAAAATACATAATTAAAAATCCCTGATAGCTTGAAGGAAAATTGAACTTGGTGTCCTCGAATCAAACTGTGAATGACTTCAATAACATCAAATCATGTTAACCTCTAATTTAATCATTTTCACTTTTTCTTGCCTCAATTAGTTCACTTTAAATTGGTGTAAACATAGATTACCATAGTTTTAATGGTAAATCTGTGTTGCCAGCGTGTAATTAAACACTTAGTGGACTTCAGGACAAAACACAGAGAGAGACATCGTAATTATCTATTTAGGTCGTTAAATGTTTACACATACAGACGCACTCATATGTATGTATGTATGTATGTATGTATGTATGTATGTATGTATGAATGTATGTATGTATGTATGAATGTATGTATGCATGAATGTATGTATGTATGAATGAGTGTGTATGTATCAGTGTATATGTACGCATGCTTGTATGAACGTATGTATGTATGTATGTATGTATGTATGTATGAATGTACCTATGTATGTATGTATGCATGAATGTATGTATGTATGTATGTATTTATGTATGTATTTATGTATGTATGAGTGTGTATGTATGCATGCTTGTATGTATGTATTTATGTATGTATGAATGTATGAATATATGTATGAGTGTGTATGTATGAGTGTATATGTACGCATGCTTGTATGTATGTGTGTATGTATGTATGTAAGTATGTATGTATTTATCTATCTATGAATTTATATGCATATATTTATATATAGATATTTTCTCTCCCTGTTTATTTCTCTGTTCCATTCTGTCGAAGAGCGTAGGCTCGAAACATAAAAGACTTTCTCAATTCCCGAGCGGTAAACTAGTACATCTGTTTGTTGTTTACACTCCCGTCTTCGTCTTTTGTTGTTTTTAAAAATTTATTTGTAAATTCTCACTATATATGTGTATACATATATAGTGAGATTGCGGATTTGCGTCTTGGACAGGAAATTTGTAGGTGTAATCCCTTGGTCAGTCATGACCGAAGGGTGTCTTTACCCTTTACCCTATATATATATATATATATATATATATATATATATATATGTGTGTGTGTGTGTGTGTGTGTGTGTGTGTGTGTGTGTGTGTGTGTGTGTGCGTTTGTAAGTATCTGATTAACAAAATGGAATATATTAAGATGTAGTTTTGAAAATGCACCCTGGGTGCTTCTAAAAATAATAACGAGGAAATTAATATAATATACAATGATACTAATTGAATTTCACTTTAACGATTGTATTTGTTCTGTAGACGGTGAAGTCCAATCTAACAAACTCGCTGATATACTAAATTTGATCTTTGCAAACAACATATCTTTATTTATATTGTATACTCATACGATATTTGAGAATAGATGAATCATGCTTACATCAATATGATTATATCAACATTTTTATGTACGTCTTCTTACATGTAGAACGAACTTGTCTCAGATTTCTATATAATAATTATTTTTATGAAATTTATATAGGCCAGATTTAAGCAGTTTGCATATTATACACACGTAGAGTATATATATATATATATATGAAGCAATTGCAGATAAACATCGCCGGTCACATTTCCCTCAAAGAAAAATAGGCCGTGAAGATGCTTTTTGAGGATGGTGCAGAACACATTCACTTTTGGTGAGTCCCTCTCGTGCTCAACTGTGGCATGGGGATTTTCTTCGCCCCAAATGTGAACATTATGCTTATCGACTTTGCCATTCGTACGAAAGGCAATAAGTTATGGGGTTAATTTGTTCGACTAAAACATTTAAAGGCGGTACCCCAGTATATAAATATTTTTGTTTTTTTTTTAAGATTTTCAATGAACCCCATGTAGTTTATTGTTTCACTGTCATGTCACGAGAGCTCTTATCTCGATGAAACAATTCTAAAGGAAACCGGATGCAGTTGAGCGGGCAGATTTTAAAGCTGACGTGTTATAATTACACAAAACAGAAGCATCTTCTGCGATCGTTTTGGTACCGTTTCTGCCGTTTAAACATTCTATGGAAGCAATGAAACTTTATTCCAGCAGAACGCTTCTAATGCTTTCACTCTCACAAGGCGTACAACAAAACGAAGTATAGTTGGCAAGGTTAGACTTCACGAAGTAAGCAATATACGTTTTCTTCATTAACAGATTTAGCAAATCGGAATCGTTTCTTAAAAACAAAATTGTAACCCTGGTGGTTTATTTGTAAACGTGCCAAGCAAATTTTTCTAATTCGCTCAGAACGCGCTTTTAAAACTCTAATTAACTGCAATAAAATAGTGACTTAGGCATACATACCAGACGCCTGTAATAACAAACAATATATGATTATGACTTCTCATATCTATACCAGAACTAATAATCAGTCTATGTCGTTATGCCCATTATCATTATTTGCGAAGACAAATAATGGTAAGCTGGTGCAAATACTGGCAGACTGTTTGCAAATTTGCGTTTATAGATAAGAAGTTAAAAGATAGTAAGATTTTCAGATATTTATTTGTTGATTTTGTTTCGAAGTTGGTTAATCAGACGCTGTATTTTACTGGTACGAGTCAAAGAAAGAATTCTATGTTGCTGCTCGACTTTCTAGAAGTAGCAGCTAAATATCCTTCAAATCACTGGTGCTGTAAATGAATAGTTATCTCCCTTGTATTGACGAATATATTCAGAGGGCACCGCATGTAATATTACTTGTGCTGCTTCATTTTCAAGGCTTTTTGGCGTTCCGACTCCTGTATTCTACACCTAAAGAGCATTTCACAACATTTTCACTAATGGAGACCCTTCTAAAAAAATATTCTGAAAGGAAACGTAAATATTATTCTTTTATTCTTTTATATGCTTCAGCTCAACGGCTGTGGCCATGCTGGGGCACCGCCATTTACTAGTGCTCCCGCAGGGGGAAATGAACCTGTAACCCTCAGATTGTTATATATTCTATTAAACTTTTCCTTTCTCTTTAATAAAGTTAAATTTCATAATACAGAAGAAGTAATAACGTTGCCATTGAGGCAGCGTGCTGGCAGAAACGTTAGCACGCCGGGCGAAATGCTTAGCGCTATTTCGTCTGTCTTTACGTTCTGAGTTCATATTCCGCCAAGGTCTACTTTGCGTTTCATCCACAAGACCACAGATCAGTCCCCACTCACTCTCAAGGTGAGACCTAACACTCCAGCTGAAATCAGCTTTACCTTTCTTGTAGGCCACAAACAAACTGCCTGTCATGTACCGGAGACGGTTCTCGTAATTTCTGTATCTTTCTTGAGAAATTTGTTGTGATTTGATCTGGAGAAAGATAGGTTTTACCAGGTTCAAGAGACACCGTATTTTACGAGGGCACCCCTGTAACACCATCAATGTGCTGAAGGCTCAAAGCAAGGCAAGTCAAACGGGGTACGTTGAATAGATTAAGGAACAGTGGAAATCATCTTCAGGTCGAAGAATTGTCGCGAATAGTTGCACCAGAGGAGACTCATCTAAAGCCAACTCAAAAGTAGATGGTGTTAACTGGTTAACAGCGATGTACCAGAAACCTCTTCGTGGTCGACCTGTCTGCGAATAATACCAACTTTCGAATCTACCTTATCGTCTTTAGGAAGTATACTTTGGATTATGTTTGCTTGAGGTTTCCTCGCACACAGTAAAAATACAGGATGATCAGAACTGGAGTGCCTTTGATCATTATTCTGCTCGATGACAACTACCTGGGACTCAGCCACAACAGCAAAAGCGACAACAGTAACAATAACAACGACGAAACTTCCTGAAACCGGAAGTATTAAGTTATAGTCTAGTATCGGATCCAATTAGTAATCTCATTTGTTACATTGCTTCCTACATAAAGACACAGATTAATTGTTGTAACATTAGATATTCGTAATTGTATTTTTATTGTGAGTTTTTTTGTTTTGTTTACTTATTACTTTCATTAATCTATTGCACTATTTTGCCTCTAGTCACGTGTTAATGTTTGGCGAGAGAAGCGAAGGAGAGGTAATAGCTGAGGTGAGTGAGTTCAAAATATTTATTGCTTGTTTATATTACAGAGTTATTATTATCTATAAGGAGCTTCCGAAGAGATATCAACACCGGTTGGATGAGAACCTCTGAAAAGAAAATGCCTAGGAAGCAAATGCTACAAAGTATTATACATGAATCAGTAAAAGACCCGTGAAAAAAATTAATGATGGTTTTTGCCTTTGTAAAATAGGAAGCACAAGTTCACAGAGTGAAATACGTTTTCTACGATGAGGAGGAAGTGGAGAAGCAGAAACCTGACGTTTCCGGTAGGAACAAGATCGAAATCGTAGATTCCTCCACCTCCTTTTCTCATTTTTCAACCTCTTCCTTCAAGTTCCCCTCTTCTTCACCAGAAGCTAACATATTCCACTTTGTGAACTTTTTGTAGTGTAAAGCGTTTCACTTGACTTTCGTTGCTTTTGCAGCCACTCTCTATTATAACTAATGCGTACATGTCTGCATACATGTGCGGCTGTGTGTGAATGTGTGTGCGTGTGTGTATGTGTGTGTGTGCTTGTGTGTGTGTGTGTGCATGTGTGTATGTATGTGTACGTACGTGTGTGTATGTGTGGGTGGCATTTTGCTATGTTGTATGCCTACAACGACACACAACTTCTTTTTCTCGTCTTCCCATTTCTTCATCTTCTACTTAATCTTTTTTATTTTCTTCTTCATCTTCTCCTATCCTCTCCTCCTCCTCTTCCTCCTCTTCTTCTTACTACTACTACTACTTCATGATCATCATGATCATCATCATATTCTTCTTCTTCTTCTTCTTCTTCTTCTTCTTCTTCTTCTTCTTCTTCTTCTTCTTCTTCTTCTTTATTCATTAAACCTCTATAATTCTTCCAGTTCTACCTACAAATCCATTTATAATTTTATGTTTGCCGATGTTGGTGGTAACTTTCCGCTGTCGCAAGTCAATGACGTCACACACTCACGTATGACTTTCTCGTTCTTTTCCTTTTATGATAATTTTTGGTAACGCAGCGAAATTGTCTTTGGTGTCTTCCTAATGAAATTTGTGATTTTACTTGGGAATTCTTTAGATATATTTGGCAAGTATTCTATGTGTTGTATCTTCATATAGTTTTCATAGATACTACATTAATATAGTAGGCAAAAATGCTGTCGATTAATAAATTTCCTATGGGTCTTAGACATGTATATGCAGTGGTCTAAACTGGAATCGGATCCCCATTGAGACTTCGGAATTCGTTGTAGCATAGCATATTTCATTACTCTCTCCGTCTCTCTCTCTCTCTCTCTCTCACTCTCTCTCTCTCTCATGCACGCACACATGCGCATACACACACAAACATACATTTGCACATAGACATATATATAGATGCATGCGTACATGTAATACATACATGTATATCATATGCATATATATATATATATATATATATATATATATATATATACACACAAACATATATACATATTTATATACATTATATATGTGTATATCATATATATACGTATATATATATTTTTTGTAGTTTCAGCTCAGAGCAGTGGCCATGCTGGAGCACCGCCGTTTTGCTACACTGTTATTACTGAGAGCCTCACAAACAGAGAAACGAGACATGCAACATAAAGAATATTTCCCTTCATCAGTTGTCCCTGTCCATCTACTCCGCGTATCGAAGGCAAGGACAAAAGGCGACTTCGTTGAAACAGTCCTTCCCGCAAAGCAAATTAAATAAAATTTGGGATTTTTTGCTGAGAGTGAAAGTGCTAACAAGAACAAGACAGTAAAAACAAACGGTTAGGGCTGTTGAGCCAAGACGATAGAAAAATAATTATGAACAGTAGATCCATCCATCCATCCATCCATCCATCCATCCAGCCAGCCAGCCAGCCAGCCAGCCAGCCAGCCTGCCAGCCAGCCAGCCAGCCAGCCTGCCAGCCAGCCAGCCTGCCAGCCAGCCAGCCATCTCTCTCCTCTCTACCTCTTTCTCCCTGCATTCATGAATGCAATGTGTGAAGGTCTTCACTTTTATGACTTTCATTATAAGCATGAAGGTAGCAAACTGGCCGAGTCATCGCAACGTCGGATAGATATAGATTTTGCTTTGTGTGATCTGTTTCGCAGCTCTACTCTTTAAGTTCAAAACCCGCCGAGACGCCACCATTGCATGTCATTGCTTTGAGAGCGATAAAACAAAGCAACTATGAATTATATGCGTTGAGCTTCCATTCTCTATGTGTCTCACATTTGGAATCGGTTACGTGAACGGGCTACGACAGGAGGTTTCTTGTCGTGGTCACAGTGGTTCTTTTACAACCATTCCGTGTTTCATTGGATACGACCGAAAATAAATAAGCAAACGAGCAAAAATAAACAGCAATAAAAAGGTAAAAAAATAGAAAATCGACTATAGGTATGCTCCATTAGATACATAGGTTGAAATAACTACAATATCAGCAACAATTCTGCATCAGTTGTACTTTTATTTTTATATTTTTTCTGATGCAGAACTAGAACGTGAATATTCAGTCTCGTTTGATTTTATACAAAATACTTAAAGACACGTTGGAATAGTTTGTATAAAAATATTTAGTATTGCTCCATACTATCCACCTCCCACACACACACATACACACATGCGCACGTACGCTCAAACACATACGCACACGCGCATACATATACACATACACACATATACAAGTGTGCTCATAGACACATGTGTACGTACACTCAAACATATACACACTAACACACACACACATACATATATATACACACACACATACGAGTGTGCTCATAGACACATATATACACACATGCGCACGTACGCTCAAACATACACGCACATGCGCATACATATACACACACATATACAAGTGTGCACATAGACACACACACACATACGCACACATGTGCACGTACACTCAAACATACACGCACACACACATATACAAGTGTGAACATACATACACACACATGCAAGCATGCATACACACACACATACACACATACGCGCGTATACAAGCACCACTTCCACAATCGTATGAGTTTATATAACTGACATCACAAGTGGAAAGTTATAAATCACGGAGAGAAGTAGTTTGACGGAAATAACTCCATTTATGAGGAGAATCTGCATTGAGTGTGAACGGAGGAGGGAATCTGATGAAATGTACACAGATCGATGTGAATGAAAAATGGTACATCACTAAAACACGGAAAAGCTTTCAGACAATTCGAGAATTGTTTGGGAAAGATGCGCACTGTCTGAGTGGCAGTTAAGTTTATAAATACCAACGGTACGTCAGTGTAATACGGTGCACTCATATTTTGTGTATGAACCGAGTTCACAACCAGGATTTATTGTCTAGCAGTGGTTTGGCTAGTTGAGCGGTGTGTGCACACACATACAGACAGAAAAGAGAGGGAATAATTTATCTTACAATAATTCAACTGTTCATGGAATAATCTGGCGGTAATTTATCAAAGCTATTAATACACACGTAGAATGAAGGACTAAATTATATTTATACATAGAAATGAGATTATATTATGTTCTCAAATAAATCCGTTCATTTCTTTTCAATGTTATTTGAATTAACGCAAAAAAAGTATTTTATCGTTGTGTCTTACCCGTTATTTTTTATTTGTAACTCTGCTGCTCCTTCATAACTTTTTGGTATCGTTTTGTAATTTTGAATAAATTTTACCTGTTTTCAGACATATGATCTTAGAGTGCCGAGTAGGAAAAAAGCATTTTCGACATCTAATATTCTTCGCTTTCAGTCAAAATTCCATAGCTGCCAAAGCCTCTCGAAACATTCGTGCTGTGTACAGAGAAGGGTCTATCACTGAAAGAATTGAACAGGAATGGTGTTCACGTTTCAAAGAAAAGAAATTCGGTCTCATAGACTCTACACGTTCCTGCCGACCAGATTCAGTTGAATTGGCCTAAATGATGGGATACTCTCATGAGACCATCACCCATTATCGTCACTCGATGGAACGAAAGACACAGACTCCAGTGCTCCTCTATCGCTGCCAGTTTACTCATTCGACAGAAGGCTACTCGTAGACACAATCAGAGATTTCTTTATAGCATCGTCACCAGCTATGGAAAATGATGGCTTTTACACCAATATGAAACGGAGGAAACAATGGTTGAGTCCCGACAAGCAAAAGGAACACCTGAAGCCAAGCCAGAGCTACGTCCACGGAAGGGTAGTGGAGTTGTTCTTGAAAGCAAACACACGGTCAATGCAGTGTTTTACGCTCAGCAAATGCACCAGCTTAACAAAGCAACCCGGCTGAAATGACCCGACCAGCGATACGGCGAGCTTTGTCAACATGACAATGCTCACTCCTACATCGCTAATTTGACCAAAAATGCTATTCAAGAGCTCGGTTGGGAAGTTCTATCGCATCTAGCTGGGCTCCGTTGGGAAGTTCTGTCGCATCCTAATACAGCACCTTCAAATACACATTGATTTCTTCAACGCCACAGAAAATTTAGACCAATCGACGCCATTTAAAATTAAACAAATTGAAACAAAAGATAACATCAACAGTCAGTATTGTTTCCCAGAATGCAATTGTAAATGCCTTGTATTTTGTGTTTTACATTGGCAACATAATTAAAGAGATGCCTGAAACCAGCTCACCATATCACCACCATAACAAGCTCCGTTCTTTATCGTACATAACCTAATATTGTATGTTTGATATCTTCATTAATAAATGCATACAGACGCCAAAACTGTCCAAACAAACGTCTTGTTGAAGAGAACAACATCTCTACTACTTCTTTAACAGGCGAATGCATGCACACACGCTCACATGCACACACGCTCATACGTACACATATATACAGATATATCTGCATGCATTCATCCGTATATACATATATAAATACATACGTACACGCACGCAAGCTTTTGGCATATATATATATATATATATATATATATATATATATATATATATGCAGTTCATACAAACATACACATACACACATATACATATATACATACACACATATGTTATATATATATATATATATATATATACATGCATGCATATACATATATACATACATATATATATATATGTATAAATGGCGGGATAAGGGATACCATGCGAACTCAGCATCATATGTCTGCATGTATGTATATACATACATATATATATATATAATATAATATATTATATTATATTATATTATGTATATCTGTCATCACTGTTATGTTCTTGTTTATTTGGAGTTATATACGCATGCTACACAGTTTCTCCTGTTATGTAAACCAAATGTACTTAGGTGGTCTCCGCATGCGTGGTGGTTGGTTTGGCATTTCACCAGTCTCGTACTAACCATTCCTCCTTCTTTCACTTCTACAGCCACTCCTCCCACCGCCTCTTCCTCTTGGCATGTATGGTCTTTATTTATTTTACATATTCTCATTGCCGTTTTTACATTCTTTTCAATTTCAAACCTCATTACACTTCTCTGTCTTATCCGTTATTATGTTTAGAAACAGAGGTACTGGTGATGATAAGAGCTGGTGGAAAACTTCTAAACTACATGCAGTCTACGGTTCCTCCCATTCTCTCCTACATCCTTCTCTCAGCTCTGTAAAGTGAGCACCATTCATTCGGCTTTAATAATACTGTTCCCCCTTCTGGAGGAGAACACGATGACGTGGATTAAGAGTATATTGAATTAGATTGGGTTGCCTACGTTCTGTCTACTTCAGGATGAAAGCTTCAGCATGTTCTCTCTGCAGTAACCGCGGTCTGATGTAGGGGCCGTGATTTGAACTTGAGATCATACTAGTCTGATGAGACTGCTTTGCCATACTGGCCCGACATGGCTTCGCAGAAGAGGAGTGACTAATAAAATAGATGATAATTATACCTTGGAATACAATTTATCGACATCCACATCTCACTATTTCCAAAATTTGAAACAACGCGGTTGTAGGCACCCGGCCTGCTAGACATAGCAGCCAGAGGATAATGTTGCAGAGAGTACGCTCTCCATAGAAAAATAGACGGGAAGGACAAAGTTGGAACGCTTTTGACATTTGATCTTCTCAATCAGTGCCGACTTGGAGCTTAAGTACTTCAACTTTCGTTTAATCGACAGAATTAGTATCTTTTAGCTTTCCCCTGTTTCAGTAATTAGACTGCGGCCAGGCTGGAGCACCGCTTCGAAGAATTTTTGCTCAAACGAATCGACTTCAGTACTTATGTTATTTTTTAAAGCTTGATTCTTATTCTATCGACATCTTTTATCGAACCATTAGGTTGCAGGGACGTAAACACACCGATACCGGTTGTCAAGTGGTAGTGACACACACGCACACACAAACACACACACACACACACACACACACACACACATATGTATGATGGGCTTCGTTCAGTTTCCGTCTACTAACTCCACATACAAGCCATTGGTCGGCCCGCGGCTATGGTAGAAGACACTTACGCAATGTGCCAGGCAGTAGGTTGAACCCGGACCCATGAGATTAGGAAGAAAGCTTTTTTTTTTACCACACAGCCACGCCTGCGCTTATGATAGATAAATAAAAACAAAAATCACCCATGTTCTAGAGTGTGATAAGATTTGAACCTTGATCTGAACGACGCCACCATCCCCACCATTATTACTGACGCCATCCTACCTCCGCCTAACCACTCATTGTCCCCACCATCACCAACGGCAACACCGCTGCCATCACCAACATCACTACCACGACCACCACCACCATTTTTATGACCTTTACCTACGCCACTAGCGTCAAGAAACACCGTTGCCACCACCGACTCCACCACCACCACCACCACCACCACCACCACATTCGCTATATATAATGTGTGTGTGTATGTGTGCATATATATATGTATATATGCACACACACACACACACAAACACACACACACGCGCGCGCGCGCGCATATCGTAATGTGCTGATTATGCGATTGTCCTGTTTTAAACATGGTTTAGCAAATAGCAATATAGCATTGAACGGAGTCGAAGCCAACGCTCTAATTTTAATTGAAGCAAATCGTCTTAACAGCTTTAACAACCTTAACAGTCATGCATTTCGCAGCTGAGCATTTGAGAAATTTTATATTGAAAAGTTTATATAAATAATAGTGTAATAAGAACACATTACAGAATCTACACTGAAACCAAGCAGCTGCGTCAACAACAAACCCACTGCGTATGGTAAAAATATTTTGGTTATTAGGAGAAAAGAGAGAAAGGAAGGGCATGGAAATCAGCCACCCATTACCATGTCACACAGACAAGACTATTATGTGTTTCAAGAAGATAAGGTTACGTAAACTTAGTTTGAAATAAATATGGAGGAATAAATAGATAAAAATTCTGAGCTATTTTATGTCGTGTTGTGTTCTCGTTTTTGTTTGTTTTTCCTTATTGTCACATATTCCCTTCCTCCGCTCAACCTAGATTTCAGCGGATCAAATGCTTCTTTGATCTTATCATCTCTGGAATCGTGTACTTGCTCTAGTCACTAGACAGCGGTCATGCTGAGTCATCGACTTGTAGGTTTTTAGTCGAGCAAATCGTCTCCAGTACTTGCTTTTGTCTACTTTTTATTTATTTATTTATTTATTTTTATTTTTAAAGAACCGATTCTGATTCTATTGTTCTCTCTTTGCCGAATCGCTAAGGAATATTAGCACCGGTTTTCAAGCGGTGTGATTGAGGGAGACAAACGCAAATATGCAGGCACACACACACACACACACACACATACACACACACACACACACACACACACACACACACACACACTAGACATCGAATGGGTATGAAGGCCGCCCCCACGTGAGTAAAATAAGAATCAAAGGGGTTCATATCCAAAAAAGGGTTGAGAATCACTGGGTTAAAAGAAGGGTCGTTATGGCTGTTGCAAGTGTTTGGCACGAAACAGGGACGTCAAATACGAATTCTTCCTTGACGAACGGTAGTCTAATGACGGATATTTCCGATAGGAGGTGTTTTATTGGTGATATATAAGGACGTACCTGAGGATTCTACCCCCACGAAACTTTCAGGAATAGTGAGCAGCAAAAATGTATAAATAGTTGGATTTCTAGCAACACGTGGGACCTATTTTGTCAAAGCCATTAGCCTTTTGAGATTTACTTAAGGAAACATTTCTGTTAAAACACTGGTGTATGGAATACAATGCGTGCAATAAATTTAAACATCAGACTGGTGTTTGCTCTCAGCATGTAAACCAACTTGAGGAATTTATTCTTTGTTTTTTTCTTCACTCGTTTTGCGTCTGTTTTTTCATGTTAGCTTCGAACAGTGGGACTTACATTTAAAGTTGTTTCAACTGAGAACATCCTGTCTGTTTATACAAGGAAGAAACATAACTTAATATGAAGCAATAAGACTCTGGGCGGTCGATCGAGAAATACAAATCGAATCGTCACATCTTCCAGTTCAAAATACAGGAAGGCGCATTAGATAATATTGGTATTACTAGGAATACGATGTGGCCATTTGATCATAGGTTCACCTCAATCAATATTTATCTAGGGTTAAAGAACAGCATTAGACCATTTACATGTTTCGATCATTGGACTGCAGCCATTTTGGAACACCGTCTTGAAATGTTTTAGTGGAACAAGTCTACATCAATACTTATTTATTCTATTTTATTTTTAAAGTCTAGTACTTATTCCATTGTACCCTAATCCTAATTGTTCTCGCTTCACCGAGCTTTTAATTCATGGAGATATAAACAAACGAACACTGGTTGTCAGCAGGAAGCGAGGGAAAACACAAAGACACAATGTCACATACACACATAAGACACTGGTCAGCTCTAAGCTATTGTAGAAGATACTTGCAGCACAAGGTGCCGTGTAATGGGACTGAACCAGAAAACACATGATTGGAAAGCGGAATATGTGGAGTATAACAACAACAAAAAAATCGTGATACAGGTCTGTTTCACGTAAGAAAAACAAAGCATGCAATACATAAGACAGTCCTATAAGCACGTAAGAAGCCACGATGTCTTAGCGTAGAATAACTTTAATTATAAGTCTATTGACTCTTCAACAGAGCAACAAAAGGAACAACACTAATAACAGGCTTATTAATTACTATACTATTTTTATAGCATGTAGGCTGTTCAACGTTGGCTTGAGTATCTTAAAGCAGAAAGATTTTGTAAAAAGTAATTTGATACCCTGAATTGCAAACAATGATAGAGGACGACACCCTGCATTAGTTACACAATAATTAAGCATTGTTGTTCAATTTTGTGGAAATGATTCGTCACATGACAGAACACAAAGATAACATTGAATAAAAAAGAAGGCAGTTAATGTTTGTTTTAACTACACGCCTAAATGAACAGTTGCATGTCAAGCTTACACGCAACAAACCGAGTGCATAAGCGCATGTGATTAGCCACACACACACGCCCCCACCCGCACACACAACACACACATCACGCATATGCATGACGGGATTCTTTCAGTTTCCATTGAGCAAACCCACACACAAGGCTTTGGACGTTCTGAGGCTATAATAGAAGAAACTTACCCAAGGTTCCATGCAAAGGGACTGAATCTGGAAGCATGGACTTTGGAAGCAATCTTCTTACCACGCAGCCTGCGCCTATATATATATATATATATATATATATATATATATATATATATATATATATATATATGTATATATATATATATATGTGGAAAAGAACTCGGAAATTTGGGTCTGCAATTGGGCCCTTCACGATATTCTTAAGACCAAGAAATTCTCAATAACTTCACGTAGGTATGCATGTATGTATGTATGTATGTATGTATGTATGTATGTATGTATGTACGTATGTATGTATGTATGTATGCATGCATGTATGTATGTATGTATGTATGTATGTATGTATGTATGTATCTATCTATCTATCTATCTATCTATCTATCTATCTATCCATCTATCTATCTATCTATCTATCTATCTATCTATCTATCTATCTATCTATCTATCTATCTATCTATCTATATTTGTGTATGTGTGGCGGTGCATCTGTGTTAATGGGTCGATGCTATAGCTTGTAGCCCCAGGAAGACATCTCCTCCAGCTGGTTATTGTCACACTATCTGTGCCCTGTCGCCAACCGGTGATTGTCACAAGCTGACGACAGGTCAATACCCAGAAACACGGATCCGTGTCTATATATACTTCACGATATATATATATATATATATATATATATATATATATATATATATATATATATATATATATATATATATATATATATATATATATATATATATATTGATATATTAGTTTAAAAACGTGCACTTGCGTTAATCAACATAAGTTTTGCCTGTGGAATACAGCACTGGCTTCTTTGTCAATTGAACTGTGAGAAAACTCAGCAATATGTTAATGAATTTATATTTTGCTATTAATGCTTTTTTTTTTTTTACTTGCGCAAGAGATGTAACCGTCTATTAATCGAGCTCTAGTCTGCAGTCTGCAAATTTTCAAATGCTTGCTCTTTTCTGAAATGTATTCTCAGTGTTACATAGAAGAAAAAAACGAACAAAAACACTAAAAATTGTTGAACTCTTTAACGGAATTCTGATAACCACGTTGCGTGACGGTATCAATGGTTTTGGAAAATGGATATACGACTAGGCAAGCAAGGAAAAGAACCAAGAAAAATCCTCAGTTGCATTTCAAAATATTTGGTTTTTCGTTTTTTTTCTTTTTTTCCATTTGTTTTTCGTGCTCAGACATTAAGCACTGAAAATCCATTCATCTAAAAACTAACACCATTTATATAATTTCATGTCTGTGGTGTCTATCTATCTATCTATCTATCTATCTATCTATTTATCTTTCTCCCCCTCTCTATCTTGCTCACTCTCTCTCTCTCTCTCTCTCTCTCTCTCTGTTTCTCTCTGCATAAATATATTTTATATATGTATTATATACATACAAACATATATACTTATAATTTTCTTTATCTCTCTCACTTTTATATATACAGGCACATTCATGCATATATATATATATATATATATATATATATATATATATATATATATATATATATATATATATATATATATATATAAATAATTACACGCATACATACATTGCGAATATATATATATGCATATATATATATTTATATATCTGTGTGTGTGTGTATATAGATGTATACATGTATACATATATTTATATATATATATATATATATATGTATATATATATATATATATATATGTATATATGTATGTCTTTATGTATATATATATATGTATATATACACACACACTTACATGAAAGCATACATATATACATTTATTCAAGTATGTATGTATGCATGTATGTACACACACACACACACACACACACACACACACACACACACACACACACATACATATATATATGAATTACATACATTCTAAACAACAAAATAATGGCACAAACCATCCCAAACTAAAACAAACTCATTCCAAAATAAACATTGGTAAACTCACCAACGCCAAACGTAAACCCTTCACAGACACAAACATACATACGTACATACATACATAAATACATACATACATACATACAGACAGACAGACATGCATGCATATGTACATGCATGCATTCATACATACCCACATGCATACATACACACGCATACGTAAATACATACATAGATACATACATGACGCTGTAATCTCGTTGCAAAACCCTAACCCTAACCCTAACCCTAACACAACTAAAATACAGACACGCAGAGACATACACACACATTCGACTTTCGTTCACACACACGCGCGCAGACACATTGCAGACTCTTGCAGGCACACAGACATAGGCACACGCACACACACACAATGTAAACATTATTATATGCATTATAAAAACAAGAAAATAAAATATCGCACGTTCCAAAACAACAATAAAGCCCATTTTCAAACAAACTGAAACATTATATACACAGATGCAAAATTAAGTCATGCATCCATTTAATTCTACGCATTAATACATGCACATACTCATATATACAAATATTGTAAACATAGACACACATAGAAAACAGTGTAATAACGCACAGGTGTACACAAAGAAATTGACGTACGCACAAACGCACACACATACACACACGCAGACACACAAACACACACAG
>NC_142946.1:50237949-50245449 GCF_046866305.1 Octopus bimaculoides
TAATACCTCTCTATACTGTAGTCAACACACTACTATCATATTCTTCATCATAGAAAGCACAAGAACAGAGCAATTGAATCCTGCCTGATACATCAACACACCCTCAAAACCCCAACCCCATATCCGAGATTAACTACTTTACCAACCCGCATTTACATTATCCGTAACTGAATATCTGTTCGCCGCTCACTTTCAATATAGCTTGTATTATTAGCAACACTGTTTTCTTTCACTAATTAACGTTTCTCAATTATTAATGTATGTTAATTATCCATATGGTTGATATCTAATGAAGTGTTGTTTTGTTATTAGCAGTTGGTTCTGTAATTACTTGAAAATCTGTACTGCGACAGTATGTTATGTATCCATCGTGATGACGTCACGCTAGAAGATTAATTACGTCGCGTGTGGATGGTTCTGTTTGTAATACGAAATAGATCTACCACCGTTCGTATGTGCTATGATTTCCTTTTTAAAATTTGAATCCCTCTTTAAGAAAATTTGTCTTCAACTATCGTCTCTCTTGTATACTCTCGAACGACAATATATCACGCCATTTTAAGCTCTAGCACAGGCATGGGCAATCTTTTTCGAGACAAAAGTCATTCTTTTACAAATTCATCGTCGGAATAATTTTTTGTATGTTTTGCCACTTTTTCACTAACAACATAGCTTACATGTACAATTTCTTTTAGTGCGGTCTGCTTTTTTTGGAAAAGATCGTATTTAGACTACCGATCTGTTTCTTGAAGGATTCAATATTTTGCTGTCTAATGTCTCCTTTAGATTTATTGTATCCCGAATGTTTGAAAATGTAATGCTGCTTAATATTAAATTCTTTAAAAGCAGAGACACATTCTTTTCTACTCTAAGCACAAGGGCCGAAATTTTGGGAGAGGGAGCCAGTCGATTAGATCGATCCCAGTACGCAACTGGTACTGAATTTATCGACCTCGAAAGGATGAAAGGCAAAGTCGACCTTGGTGGAATTTGAACTCAGAACGTCATGGCAGACGAAATACCGTTAAACATTTTGCCCATCCTTCTAACGTTTCTCCCAGCTCACCGCATAATATAGAGACATGCTAAATATATTGGTTTACTTTTTACTTCATGAAATAAACAATCATTTGTCCACTTTTCCTGGAATGTTCTCATTTCTTCGGAAATCATTCTTTTTTTTTGGAATAAAGCCATTAGCTTAGACATCAAAAATTAAAATTTAAAAAAATACAGCATTTGTACAGTAATACTTTGAAAATTCCGTTAATCCTGCTTGACAACGTTACACAAATATCACGTGTGTTTACAGGCGCTGAACTATCACAAGTCATTATAAACAGTGGAATCAGAAATTGAACATTAAATCAATACTTTTCTTCGTTGAGTTAGTTTCCCGAGCAGAGATGCCAATTGTAACGCTCTTCAATATTTGGATTGTTGTAGATCGACTCCGATGCACGTTGAAAATTCCACGGTTGTCTGACGATGGCAATTTTTTTTCTTTTCAGACTTAGGTGAGCCATTCAGAAATCTTCGTGGGCCGCAGGATGCCCATGACTGCTCTAGCACTTTACTTACCTATACGGTCATTTCGACTCTTTAATTATAGAGTAAGTTAATAGATTCCATACCAATCTGTATTGTTTCTATGTTGTGCATGGGGATGAAGTGGCGTAGCTTAGTGATTAGGAGCATTCGGCTCAGGATCGTTAGGTCGTGAGTTCGATTCCCGACGGTGCATTGTTTCCTTGAGCAAGACACTTTATTTCACGTTGTTCCATTCCACTCAACTAGTAAAAATGAGTCGTACTTTTAATTCAAAGGACCAGCTTTGTCACATTCTGTGTCACGCTGAATCTCCCTGAACACTACGTTAAGGGTACGCATGACTGTGGAGTACTCAGCCACTTGTAGTCTAATTTCACGAGCGGACTGTTTCGTTGATCGGATCAATTGGAACACACATCGTCGTAAGCGACGGAATGTTAGGGTTTTTTTTAATGTTTGTATAGATATTTTTGAATTCTCATCCAATAACTAAAACCTAATTTCCTATCAACCTTATAGCCAGGAGCTTAGTTCGAGAAAATGAAATGTAAATAACTGTTTTTAAGCGAAAGAAAGCAAGCAGAAGTATTGTGTAGGGAAAAACGGGTAGAAATAGTCTACAGGTAGTTTGGTGAAGCTATAAGATGCCATAAGAAGCTATAGGATTGCGTAATGAAACAATGTTTTGTGGGGGTAGTTTTGTTTAACGTTAGATTGTTTTTGGCACGGGGATAAACGCCTATGAGGTGTGCCACGAGTTGATTTTGACGAAATTCCGGAAACATCAGGAATGTTTTCTGAGAATGATGATGATGGTGTTGATGATGATGATGATGATGATGGTGTTGATGATGATGATGATGATGATGATGATGATGATGATGATGATGATGATGATGATGATAATAATGATGATGATGATGTTGATGATGATGATGATGATGATGATGATGAGGAGGAGGAGGAGGAGGAGGAGAAGAAGGAGGAAGAGAGATAGAAGAAACACACCTGCTTGGCGTCCAAGAAAATTTTCTTTTACTACTACTACTACTACTACTGCATTTTATTAAGGCAGCTCGCCGTCTTGATAATGATAGAAATAAGGGTTTCAAATTTTGGCACAGGAATCAACAGTTTTTGAGGGGATGGGTAAGTCGATTACACCGACCCTAGTACTTGACTGGTACTTATTTTATCGGCCCCTGAAGGACGAAAGGCTAGGTCGACTTCGGCAGAATTTGAACTCAGAACATAAAGACGGATGAAATGCTGCTAAGCATTTGGCTCGGCATGCTAAGGATTCCACCAACTCGCTACTGTATGGTGAAATTTAATATTGATTTTCTTTTCTTCATCCAGGAAGTATACCTTTGGTGTTATTATGGAAGATATAGTCGATGCAGTGCCTGATTATTTGTAAATATTGTTTCGATTATAGATAAAATCGACCTCGGTAGGTATTTGAAATCAGTTTATATAACAGAGTCCAAAATAAAATAATGTAGGGCCAGTACACCTCCTACCCTGCGCCAACATCACGTTGAAGATGTTGACTGCGTGATCTTTATAGATTGTATTGTTGTGCTTATCGGTTTCTCTGCTCCATTTTGGTTTCATTTATATATGAAGGGTTGTGCGTGTCTGTGAGTACTCATAAGTTGACGTAATGCCATGTGTAAAAGAATACTGTAATGTTGCGTAAATGAGTTAAATGAAGACCGGTTACTATTTTCAATGAAAACCATTAGCTTTCATTCTTTCTTCTTTTTTTTTTCTCTTTCGTTTGTCTTCATATTGACCTTGTTACTACATGCTAGTTATGGTTGCTCTTTCAATTGATCCGCCATTATCGACCATTGATTGAATTGATCAGCTAATACATAAAATAGGCCCTGAATAGGTATTAATGCAGCGAATTTTCTCCATTGTTCACGTTGCTGCTGCATAGGTGAAATATAATCATCAAATTTCTACGTAGGTCGTGCCTAAAATACGCTATCACATACAGAAAGAAAAATAAATTAGACTGAACAAAGCCTTTTTGTATGAATTCTCATTTTTTGTGTCTATAATGTATTCATTGGAGATGGATTTTAATGCACTTATTCAATACGTTGCATCTTCCATTTGAGAAGTCGACAGATTCTGTCAAAAGTTAATTTTATTTTAGATGTTGTTAAGAAATATGTAAAAAGGCTTGTCAGACCGTGTCATGGACCCAGTATACAAAATGGAAGGGCGTTGCCTGGAAGATGGCGAGGGGGATGTGCTGGAGTAGCCACTCTAACTCACGGGGCTCCCACTTTGGGATAGCCATCTTCGCCTCGATAGCGATGAACAGGAATATGGTCTTTGGACCAAGAACGTCGGAAGTCTTCGCTGCCTCAGGCTCAACCATAAACCTGTCGGAGAGCGGGCGATACATTGACAGTTTGCCCATCTCGACCTGATGAACAGCGGAGCCTGGGCTGGTAGCTGAACACATTAAGTTGTCGTTGGAGAAGGTGTCACAGATGTATCTATTTGAGATGGATTTTTTCAACCCAATAAAAGAAAAGGCGAATGGGTAGATGTCATTTCTTTAACCTTCGTGGGTATTTCAATAGGCAGCATTTGAGTAGACCGAAATAAATTTGAAGGAGATCTACAAGGGGGAGGTAGAAATGATAGCGAAATGGCTATCAGTTTTCGACTTCCAGACCTCATACTTTCACGAATCATGTTTGAAAAATGCCTTTTATGGGTTCAAATATCACTGAAACATTTGAATTGGTCTTAAATTTGTTTACTCTCATTCACTGCTTCGCGAATATATTCACGAATTTGTTCTGGCCTGGCGGCCAATATTCGCTGTAGATCAATAATATTCTTTTCTACTCTAAGCACAAGGACCTAAATTTTGGGGGAGAGTGCCAGTCGATTCGATCGACCCCAGTACGCAGCTTGTACTTAATTTATCGACCCCGAAAGGATGAAAGGCGAAGTCGATCTTGGCGGAATTTGAAGTTAGAACGTAAAGACAAACGAAATACCACTAAGCAGTTCGGCCGGCGCGCCAACGTTTCTGCCAGCTCGTCGCCTTTGTCGGTCAATAATATTGACTGATGTCTTATGATGGAAGATTCGCTAACTAGTTGGATTAGAGTTCCCACTCTTTAATACCTGAGGCTTAAGAGAAGCAAAGAGTTCAAAATGCATCCAACAACCCTATAGGGAGGGATCTAAGCTGACTATAGTTTTCGAGCAGCTTGTCTAAGCGAGAATTTTTTTCTCTGTGCTAAACGGCAGTGAAAAGCTTTTAATATATTCTGTTACTGTATTGTTTGTATCCATTAATTTCCCTCCCTACTTTTGTTACCTTTCTCGGTTTATCCGTGTTTTTTAATTACCGAAGCGATATTCCCAATAAAATTAGCGCAACCAGATGAAAAGTAACATGGAATTTGAAGCCTTCGGATATTTAAACGCGCCGAAACTTCGCTTGTTGTCTGGATATCCATGGCTTATGAGAGATATCTCCATGTTATCTTGTCTTTCGTTCTTTTCCTGTTGTTGCCTTGTTCCATTTTCAATTTTTCTTTACACACACACACACACACACACACACACACACACAATATGAACGTATAATCTCACGAAATCCCACATAAGCATAAGAGTAAACATTCTTTCTTCAAAATAATAAAAAAATTCAATATCACAGAAATGGTAAAAACCTACAAGCAGTAAAAAACTGTAAAAAAGCATCAAATCCCTTCTGTCATACGCGCATACATAGAGCCCTAAAGACAGCACAGAAGACCCTAAATAAATCGATGCATGTTAAATGAATGACAGTTTCATTTTTAATATAAGGCATAAAAATATTCTCGCAAGTCCTCTGATAAAACCAACGAATAGCAAATATGTCAATATAACAGCGAAATAACAAAACATCAAATATTTAGTTTAGTCATAAAATGCTTTACCAATTTTTTCTTATTCTTGTCCCGAAATTGTCTTCTTTCCTTATATATCTCTTTTCTTTTTGCAATATTCTTCTTTTTTTTGTTTGTTTTTACTTTCTTTTGTTTCGTCTTTATTATCGTCTTTGTGTTTTGTTTCCTTCTTCCTTCCATATTTTTTTCTTGTTGAACCTCTCTCCTCCATTTCTCACATATCAATTCCACGACTCTCTAACTTCCTCTCCTCCACCTGTCACTCTTCCCTTCTGTTCTTCTCCTTACATTTTAATTTTGTGTTCCTTGTTTTAATTGTTATTGTTATCGCTGTTGTTGTTGTTTTTGTTGATGGTGTCGTAGATTTCGTTCTTATTCTTGTTATCGTTATTGCTTTTGTTGTCCACATATTACTGTTGCGGTTCTTAATAATATTGATGATCCTCCTCATCGTCTTCTTCTTCTTCTTCTTCTTCTTCTTCTTCTTCTTCTTCTTCTTCTTCTTCTTCTTCTTCTTCTTCTTCTTCTTCTTCTGCTGCTGCTGCTTCTTCTTCTTCTCCTTCTTCATTTTCCTGCAGTAGTAGTAGCAGCAGCAGCAACATCAGCTACAGCAACAGCATTATTATTATTATTATTATTAGTAGTAGTAGTAGTAGTAGTAGTAGTAGTTGTTGTTGTTGTAGTTTTCGTTGTGTTTTCCTGCAATCGGATGTGATCAGAAACAAGTAACACATGGGAATTAGGTTAAAATAATAAAAAAAATCTATAAGATCGTTTTTATCTCTAAACATTTTTTCTCTTAAAATAAAAAAAAAATATTCGTCAATTTTAATTTTTATATTAAAAAACAAATTTTATGCCTATTTCATTTCCTTTCATTTATTTATTTATTTATTTTATAATTTATTCATTTTATTTATCATATTTATTTATTCACTAGCTGAGTCGTTTTAGTGCAGGAAATTGGTTTTTTGATTATTCCATTCGGAAATGAGTTCTTGCTTCGAAAACAGTTTCCTAAATAATTCCTAATCCAGGTTTTAATTCTTCCTTGTTGCCGTTCTAGATAATCTAGTTGCAGTTGTCATCTTCGTCATCGTCGTTGTTATTGCTAATGCCCATCACGCATATTTCATTTTATGCATATTATTCTTTTATGGTATATATATATATATATATATATATATATATATATATATATATATATATATATATATATATATATATATTTATATAAGGGCATTACTATACAAGAATGCCTCACGCTGAGGCATTCTTGTATAGTAATGCCCTTATATAAATAAATATATTTTGGGGAATAAATGATGGATTTTTTTCCCTTATGAGGTTTTTTTTCCTGCTAGCTACTTGATAAATTCTTATAAAAGAATTCATCCTATTATTGAATTTATATATATATATATATATATATATATATATATATATATATATGTATATATATATATATATATATATATATATATATATATATATATATATATATATATATGTATGTATTTATTTATATATATATACTTTATTCTTTTACTTGTTTCAGTCAGTTGACTGTGGCCATGCTGGAACACTGCCTTTAGTCGAACAAATCGACCCCAAGACTTATACTTTTGTAAACCTAGTACTTATTCTATCGGTCTCTTGTGCCGAACAGCTAAGTTACGCGTTGTGCGAGCTTACAGCACTCACTAACAATATGGCTTATACTTTCTCCTTTCTCAGAGCACATCCCACCCTGTGGCTTTTATCAATGTGATATACTTTGAGTAGTTTGTTGTGAGTGCTTGTTCTTGAGCGCTGCACACTAATGCTTCAATGGGCCCTTTAAAGTCTCCTTTTGGCAGCCATTGCCAGGTTCTATTCCAATCAATCAATCACCACCACCACCACCACCACCGCCACCACCACCGCCACCATAACCCCCCCGTCATCCTCACTATCAACACCAGTTCTATAACTACCCCATCTTCTAGTACTACCACCGTGATCACTAGTA
>NC_142946.1:50247949-50255449 GCF_046866305.1 Octopus bimaculoides
ACAGACATAGCTGCGTAGTAAGACGATTGTTTTTTCCCGACCATATAGATCCGGTTTCAGTCCTAGTGTGTGGCATCTTGAGAAAGTGTCTTCTATTGTAACTTCAAGGCGACCAAAGCCTTATGAGTGAATTTGGTTGACGGAAACTGAAAGGAGCTTGTTGTGTATATATATATATATATATTTATATATATATATATAAAGGGAGAATTCACAAAAAAAAAAAACGAAGACAGGTGGTGTAGAAACAAACAGATGTATTAGTATAACGCTCGGGAATTGAAAAACTCCTTAACGTTTCGGGCCTACGCTCTTCCACAGAAAGGAACACAAAAAGAAACGAGAGAATATATATATATATATATATATATATATATATATATATATATATATATATATATGTGTGTGTGTGTGTGTGTGTGTGTGTGTGTGTATGCCTTTGTGTTTGTGATTCTCCCTGCCACCGCTTGACATACGGTGTTGGTATTAACGATCCTGTAACTTAACGGTTCGGTTGAATAAGCGACATAGTAAGTGCCTGCTTAAGAAAAAAAAATTACTGGGGTCGATTCATTCGACTAAAAATTCTTTAAAGCGATGCCCCAGCATGGTCACAGACTAGTGACTGAAACACGCAAAAGATAAAAACTCACACAAGCATGCGCGCGTGGTATCCCTGAGTCGGTCCGTCGGTTGATTCTACAAGTCACCGAAATACAAATAATAATAATAATAATAAAGGAATCCAATGACGTATATAATACAGTATCTACTTCAAACATAAAGCTCTCAAAATGTATGCTTCCACAAATATATAATAACATAATAAACATTAAACTCAGCAAGCTCTACGTAATTTATAAAATAATGACAATATCATAATATGTGAGAAAGACACCAGTAATAACTTCCTAATTATGGATAAGGACGAATGCATTGCAAAAGTTAATAAGTTTGCTGAACGACCAAGTCAAAATTACCAGGATTTAGAAAGATAATACCATCCAATTAAGAATTAAATTGAATAAACTAATTATAGTAATAATGCACAAATTGGTTTCTTCCGTTCCCTCGCACTGAACGAGAATTCACACCGGTTGTTAATTATGGTACATTAAAAATAAAAGAAGGTAACCCTATCTGACCTAAATTTTCTCAAATAAATACGCCATATTAAATGGTCGCTAAACAATAAAATAACATTATTAGACATTGTTTTAAACATTCAGGAATTTTGGATGAGATTGACGAAGAAAGCAGCTTCTCTTTCTTACACGTGTAAAGATTGATTACTTTGGGTTCTAGTTGGAGAAAAAATGGAAGTGATAACAAAATACTGTTTAAAAAAAATACCTAAAGAAATAAAATGCAGCGAAGCTAATATACGGAAGAAATTATTAATGTCGCGTAGAAGAAACGTCTGTTTTCTCTGTCCTCAAGGCAAATTTTATATGAATAATGATTATGTAGTTATAGGCTTTCCCATATGGCCACAATTTGCAGCGTTCTCCGTGGCCAGAATCGAAAAGTTGGTAAGAAAATATGAACTTTCAATATCCACCAGACATGTAGGATTTATTAACGTGTAATGGACACACGTAAAAGAATCAAGAGATTAAATTAGGATCTAAAGATACTCCCGGTACTAAACTTCAAAATCCAGAACAATACAGATCGACGTGGCACTCCGTCACTTACGACGTCGAGGGTTCCAGTTGATCCGATCAGCGGAACAGACTGCTCATGAAATTAACGTGCAAGTGGCTGAGCACTCCGCAGATACGTGTATCCTTAATGTAGTTCTCGGGGAGATTCAGCATGACACAGTGTGTGACAAGGCTGGCCCTTTGAATTACAGGCACAACAGAAACAGGAGGAGAGAGTGTGGGAAAGTTGCGGTGAAAGAGTACAGCACGGTTCGCCACCCCTTGTCGGAGCCTTGTGGAGCTTTAGGTATTTTCGCTCAATAAACACTCACAACACCCGGTTTGGGAATCGAAACCGCGATCCTACGACCGCGAGTCCGCTGCCCTAACCACTGGGCCAATGCGCCTCCACACAATACAGATAACGTTTCTAGTTATGTGTTTAAGATGCTCACTTTGCAACCAGGTGGTTTTGAGTTCAGTTCCACTCCGTGTCAACTTGAGCTAATGTCTTATTCTATAGCCCCGGGCTGACAAAATGCCTTTATTTTGATTTGTCAATTGGTTAACTAATTACTCAAATAAATACTCGAGAGTTTGATTATTTAATCAATCAATCTACTAGAGTTCGTGGCAATTCGTAACCTGATGTACACTTATTATATCGGTCTCTTTTACCGAACCGCTAAGTAACGAGATCGTAACTTACCAACACCGGTTCTCAATAAGGGGGATAAACGCAGACACAAAGGCACACACACACACACACACACACACACGCACATACACACACATGCACACACACACATGCATTTACAGAATGGGCTTCCACACTACCAAGTTCACATACAAGGCATTGGTCGTTCCATAGGCATTGTAGAAGACACGTTCTTACAGTGCCGCACAGTGGGCCCGAACCCCAAACCATTTGGTTCTAAAACTAGCTTCTTAACTACATATAACCAAATATTTAAATTCGTTACTTGTTTTGAAATATAATGCCATTGAGATATGTTCTTGTAATAAATCAATTTGAAATGTCAATTATGCTCTATCGATTTCATACTAAATCATTTTAAACTCACTATTTTATTGTTATCGAGTTCAAAGTTGTCAAGTTAAAGGTGGAAAAAGCAAATTCAAGTGATTTCATTTTATAAATTCAATAACGGAACGTAAAATATCGAAAAATGATCGCTGTATCGACCAATGATTTAGTCAGAAGACTGTTATTAAATGCATTACTCAATCTTGGTTTTCAACTCTCTGTAATGGAGACGTGAGTCTTGGAGATGAGCAACCTTACACATGACCTTCTACATCGTGTATACATATGTATGTATGTATACACACACATATACATATATACGTATCATATATATATATGTGTGCGTGTGATTAATAAGGGATTTCTCCAAAACTTTTACCGGTGTGCTCACAGTTAGGTATTCAAAACTGGTTTTTCAATGGTTAGCATATATAAGCCCAGTCGAAACATATGTAGGTCTCTTTGAGGCTGTATGTATATATAAATGTGAATTAGATGTAATGCAAATGCTACTTCGTCATAACCCATATCTATTATTATCCTTATTATTATTATTATTTTATGTTTGACTTTTGCTTTGCATTTGTACAAGTTGGATCCAAGTCTCACCCAGAAACCTCAAGAGACAACAAGTTAGAAGTTCATGTAGGTGTTATGCCACCTATTATTATTATTATTATTATTATTATTATTATTATTATTATTATTATTATTATTATATAGATTCCCGTCTGTCATAAAGGGCCATGGGATTGCATCTAGAAAGTTACCCTCCAAGGTACAAGACCGGGAAAGTTTGTTTCAGTGGCATACCAGCCTCCTCTCTCTACTCCACCAATGTTAATCCAAGGAAAAGGCACCTTGGGTTTTAGGGGCCCACGGCTTTTTAATGCTCCCCCAAAGAGCCTGAAAGACCTACACAAAGTGGATGTAGGTGTTTTCAAATCAAAACTGGATCTTTTCCTGTCGAGAGACCCAGATGAACCTACATCGCTGCAGGAGGCGCAAATAAGGGCAGCGACATCAAACTCACTTATTCACCAAATGTCATATATCAGAAAAGGTTTTGAATCGTAACAGTGTAGCAAAACGGTGGTGCCCCAGCATGGCCGCAGCTTTCAGCTGAAACTGATGAAAAAAAAACTTAATACATACACATATAAATTACATATAAATGTCATTAGTCTGTCTTTTATTTAATAAACATATAACATAGGCGACTTCAAAGGAGGCGCCAGAGAGATTGAAACTAATGATGCACAGCTCAAATATAGAGATAGAAGATAGACTCACGGTAAACAGTCCACAAGCCGGTTCGTGAGAAACATTTGGATTAATTAACTCTTTGAGAGCTCATCACCGAAATACAACTTCGCTTTCTTCTTTTCATCTTCAGAAAATACTGCTTCAGTTACAAATATCAACGTTAGACTTTGCCTATAGATATTAAACTTAAAGACGAAATCAGGTGAGATGTGGCGGCATTTGGAGTGGCGATGGGTGTTAGTAGGTAGGATCGGTGGCTCTTAAGATGGCTTTTGATATTTCTGTAAATTGGAAGGAGATGAAATGGAATGCGGTATGCGGCTCCAAAGAACAGTATATATCATGATTAAACGAAACAAAAAAATGAAGTAAAGAATAAAGAAAAAGAGACTCACTTGAGGATTAAAGATTATTTATGATAGCTGAGAAGTAGCGTGTACAATATATATATATATATATATATATATATATATATATATATATATATATATATATATATATATATATATATATATATATATATATACGTGTGTGAGTATGTATGTATATATATATACATATATTTATATATATATATATGTATATATGTATGTATATACATGTGTATATATGCATGTATATATGTATAAATATATACATACGTAAATACATACATACGTACATACTTATATACATACATATACACATGCAAACACGCACGCGCGTACACCCATCCACACACACATAGAGAAAGATAGATAAATAGATAGATAGATAGATAGATACAAAGAGAAACAAAGATTTGTTATACATATAAGATTTTACATTATATATCATATACCATATTTTGTAACACACAAACACACGCACAGACACACACATACACACACACACAAACACACACATACACGCACACACATATACATAGTCGGTTAATTTAACGTGACTCGGAAGGGACACAATTATAACAATTAACAACTTGCAATATATAATAATATATTTGTCTTAAAAAAAATACTCGAACTGAAGAGCAGACGAAAGCTACCCGTGGGACTCGCACAACGCAGCTCATGTAGCCATAGCTGTTGGGTACACAGTCGCAACAGAGTAACCCTCGATCTCGTTTTCAGTCATCTCCTTCATGATACAACTTCAAATTTCGTATCTACATGGTTTTGATGCACCTATACACGTATACACAGGTGTGGCTGTGTGATAAGAAGCTTGCTTTCCAATCACATGAGTCTGTGTTCAGTCCCACTGCGTGGCTCCTTGGGCAAGTGTCTTCTACTATAATCTCGGGCCGACCAAAGCCTTATCACTCTGTCTCTTTCTGTCTCGTAGAAGAAACGTCTGTTTTCTCTGTCCTCAAGGACGTCTCTCTCTATGCATATATATACACACACATATATATATATATATATATATGTGTGTGTGTGTGTAATGTGTTCGGGCTAAATTTTTCTATATTTTTGCCTCCTTTTATCAGGAGCAGCTCGATGCATTGGCGAACGGTCAGCGGCGTTGGAGACCATTAAGCTGAAAGTTGTAAGTGAAAATGTACGCAGGAGTTCATTCCTATAACCTTGAACAGGGTCTTAGGCTTAATTCAGACGCTCTTTCTGGAATGCCATATGTATGACAGCAGGTTTTGGTTTCTTGCCATACCTCCGGAAAGAGCAAGACGTGGTTGTTTGAGGATTTCTAGAGTTACACCCGCTGTAATTCCTGGCCTCATATTACCCCCCATTGTAATCTCATGGATTATAGTATAGTATAACTTATAATATAATTAATATTCTTCTGATCTTTTGAAAATACCTTTCTTTGTGGGTGGGATATCTTGCTTTCGTTTCCTTTTATACAAAATGTCAAGTTTATCCCAAACACTTTGTATATGAACGTATGCATATACAAGGATGTGCTGAAATGTTCCAGGCTTTGCGTAAAAGAAAATACAGGACAGAAACTTAATTATGATTTTATTCAACATATTCCCCTCTCAGATTCACACACTTATTGCAGCGGTCCTTCATTTTTTTCTAAGTCCTATAAAAGAACTCGGAAAGTTGTGCCTCCAGCCAGGAACTTTTGAGCGCACCTTCGTATAATCTGCACTATCTTACGCGTGGACGTTTATGTAATACTGTGCATGGACATACGAATGCTTCCGGAATAAATCTATAGTTATATATTATGCGAAGAAATTTAATATGTTACTGTAGAAACGTCTGGATATACGAACATCTGTACACATAACAAACTAGCTTAGTTATCTATACTGAGAAACATAGCAGAAGCTAGAACGAACGTGAAGAGAACTGTGACAAAGAATATACATAGTATAATGTTAAAATTGAACTTCATTTATCTAATGCACGAACATATATATTTACATAAATCTGCTTCCGCTTTCTAATAAACCACAGTTTATTTTGATGTCTGACCGTAAGAACATACGCGGTTAAAAAAGAAATTGGAAAACAGTGTTTACGCACATATAGTTATGAAGATGTCACGAACTGGCTTTAAAAAATACAGACAACAACGCTAGCAGACTCATGAACACATACATACACGCATACACACACACACAACGATATAAACATTACTGCAGTCATTTATATATATATGCATAGTACTGTAGGTTTATATCAATCTCTCCCTCTCTCTCTCTCTCTCTCTCTCTCTCTCCCGATATATATATTCACACACACACACACACACACACACACACACACACACACACACACACACACACACACACATATATATATGTAAATATATATGTGAGAGAGAGAGAGAGAGAGTGTGTGAGTGATTGTTTTATGCGATCGCCCATGTTTCGGTATTTGTTTGCATATACACTTCGGTGTATATATTTGTATGAACACACAAACATTTTCACATCTGATGTACGAGCCAAGCGTCATATTACTCGAACAAGTCGGTCATATAACTCACTGAATGTCTATATATTTGAGCATTTACTCATATATCAAGACATAAGCACATCAATATACGAAGCCACATGACAGAAATGAACGCCGAGACGTAAAATATACGCATGCGTCGAAAAGTAAACATTCTACAATGTTCAAATCGAACTTCATTTAGCTAATGCACGCACATAGACATTTACATAAACCTGTTTCCGATTTCCAATAAATCTCTTTTTATTTTGCCT
Organism: Octopus bimaculoides; assembly: GCF_046866305.1. Taxonomy (NCBI): domain Eukaryota; kingdom Metazoa; phylum Mollusca; class Cephalopoda; order Octopoda; family Octopodidae; genus Octopus; species Octopus bimaculoides. The sequence goes on from NC_142946.1 coordinate 50,255,076, forward strand.
ACTGATCGTGTGAGTATATTTATTATAATAATAATATCACCAAGCAGTTTTGGATTTACATCCTTATATGGTGGCTAGGAACTGGTTGATTACATGCTCATCCAGGCGCTTGTGCACACAGACCTGTAGGTATTTGTGTGTACATATATATGTCTCTATATGTGTGCATAAATATATTTGCATACGTTTGTACGAACAATATAAATAAATGCGTATAAATGTAAGATTTAACTGTAGGGTTGCATTTATTGACATCTAGATGTAGATAAATGCATTTTTCTTTAAAGGCAAGTATATACATACATATATAAATCCATGCATCTGAATGTTTCTATGGAAATACATATTTCATTGTATATTATGACATTCGTTTG
>NC_142946.1:50262949-50267949 GCF_046866305.1 Octopus bimaculoides
CAATATGGCTTCACATTTTAGCACACAAGGTTAGCAATTATAAGGGGGAGAAGTTGATTACATCGACCCCAGTGTTCAAGTGGTATTATTTTGTCGTACCCAAATAGATGAAAGGCCAGGACGACCTTAGCGGAATCTGAACGCAGAACATAAAACTGCGAAGCCTTTTGTCTAACGCGCTATCGATTTTGCCAGTTCACCGCCTTGTATTTGTTCAAAATATGCGGTGTGTTTGTATATAATACAAGCCTTACAATGCTTTGGGTCATTCATTTCTCGATAAGTACTAGGCTTAGAAAGAATAAGTCCTGGGGTCGATTTACTCGACTACAGGCGGTGCTCCAGCATGGAAGCAGTCAAATGACTGAAACAAGTAAAAGAGTAAAAGAGTAAAGAGTATTATTTAGAGTGATTGGTTGCTAGAAACATCTTATGGAGTCGAATAAAATGCCGTGTGTTATTTAGTTTTGTCCATATACCGGCTCATTTCATATTTCCCTTTGTTTCATTTTCTCTTTCATCCTTGTGAAGTCAATGAAATAAAGTGTTAGTCTACTCGTAGGCTTTTTCTTAAGCGACTTGATCCTTACCCAAAATTTGAGACGTATCTATGTTAAAAATCTTGACTTAAGCGACTTGATCCTTACCCAAAATTTGAGACGTATCTATGTTAAAAATCTTGACTTAAGCGACTTGATCCTTAAACAAAATTTGAGACGTATCTATGTTAAAAATCTTGATTATTCGTATGATAAATACCAGAAGCCATGAAGCATCGATCAAAATGTCCCTTCGGGATTCAGTTATGTCTTTTATGTTCCGATTTCAAATCTCACCGGGTTCGTGGTTGATTTTGTAGTTTATCTTTCGAAGAGAGATAAAACAAATAGTACTCATATGAATAAATCAATCCACTACCCCCCCTCCCTTTCTGAATATTTATGGCCGTCTGCCAAAGTTTAGACATAATTAATGTTTCACATACTTCGTTTGCGGTACTCCTTATAGTATCAGTCATTTTAGTTTATCTTTCGTTTTGTTGGCGGAAACCATGTTATTATGAAAAGAAGGTATAATTTGGCGCAACTAGATGAGAGTTGATCGTGAATAATCTCATTCTTTGTTTGTTCTTCCTTCCAGCAACTGTTGGTTTAAGATATCCCAAGACGATGTGCGCGATATGAAAAAACAACATACAACTCTTTCGTAATGAAAGAGTGAAAATTGATATCAACGAAATCCTATTTCGGTATTATCGCGTATTTCCGTCATCTCAATAGTAATGAATTCATACTTTTTATATTTGAAATGGTTCGGGAGTGTAAAATAATACCCTTATGCACTGCTGCCTCTGCTGCAGTATTCTGATGGTGCAGTATTCTCTGCCTCTGATGGTGCAGTATTCTCTGCCTCTGATGGTGCAGTATTCTCTCAAAATACCAGCTTGAGGAACGATAAGGTGCTAATGTAAGAAGGGTTTTCGGTAATGTAAAACAACGTTAGAGAGGAGCAGACATAAGAAATACTAATGACAGATATTATGTTTTGTGTGTCATAGTCTGCAAATGGTGGAGAGTGTTTGGCATTTAAATCGAACTGATCATTTTGATTGATTTATGTTAGTGTGCAAGTAGTAGTAAAGAAACTATAGCCTAGGGTACCAACGCTTATTGAGTACTTTTGATAGAGAGAGACAGTATGGAACATGTCGTATATATATGCATGCGTGTGTATGTGTGTGTGTGTGTGCGTGCGTGCGTGTTGGCTAGCCATATATGGGATCTGAAGACCATCTGCACACCTCATTCAATCAATCGGAGAATCGTGGAGAAATCTACACAATATATAAATGGATCAAACAGATGCAAGTAATGCGCACATGAAAGAACGCTCTTTCTTTTTAGATCCAAGAATTCCACCACAGTACTGAATTCGAGATCTAGAAAGTTTAGGAAATGGAAGCACATGGACAAGTTTCTTTCGTCGAACTGGAGCATTACTCCCTATTGAGTTGCTACCTCACTTTGGCTACGAAACTTGAAAAGAACCGGCTCACGGAACTCTTGACTCTTGAGTCACTCTGTATATATATATATATATATATGTATGTGTGTGTGTGTGTGTGTGTGTGTGCGCGTGTGTGTGTGCGTGTGTGTGTGTGTGTGCGTGTGTGTGTACTGTATATGTATATATGGAGAGAGATAGGCAGAGAGAAAGAAACAGAGAGAGAAAGATATATATGAATATACCCATATATATATATATATATATATATATATATATATATATATATATATATATATATACAAATAATTCTCTGTGTGTGTGTGTGTGTGTGTGTGTATATCAGTATTTTTGTGTTTGCGTTTGTCTCACACCATCCCTTGACAACAGACGTTACTTTGTCCACGTAACTTAACAATTCAACAACTAGTATCGATATAATAAGTACCGGACAGAAAAACATGTTCCCTGAAGGCGTTTCCAACTCATGGCTGCAGTCCAATGACTGAAACAAGTAAAAGCCCGTTATAAATAATACGAAAACCAATCATGTTTTTAGTTTTGCGAAATACTATATACAAGCTATAATTAATCATCTGATAGGCATTTCAATCAATATAGTTCAAAATTGAAAAAAAAAATTAATTAGCTTAAAACAAGTTGCTAGAAAAACAATAAATTAGATGAAGCTCAATAAACGCAAATTGTTATGTTCGAGGCTGAAGATGAGGTGAACTTATAGAGGATATTAAATTAAATGTGTCAATCTTAGAGCGATGTTGACGTTAGGTTTATTTTATTTTCCCAATTCTATTAGAGGCAACATGAACAAGTTGTATTGGAAAATCATTATTTTTACCCTTACATTTATTTACGTACATACATCCATAAATAAATACAGAGATGCATATACACATATGCGTAGTTTGGTCAATAAGTATCCGGATTGTTGTAATAGTAACGGGATGAGATGCTTAGCGACATTTCGTTCGTTTTCACCTCCTGAGTTCAAATTCCACCGAGGTTTACTTTACCTTTCATCCATTCGGGGTCGATAAAATAAGCACCAGTCGAGTACTAGGGACAATGTAATCGACTTAAGCCATTCCCCGGAACTGCTGGCCTTGTGTCCAAATTTGAAACCTATTTATCGCTTTAGTTATCGTGGTAATGTTGTTAGAAAGCTACCACGCATCATCACCATCATCATCCTCATCTACATGATCATCTTTCTTCTCATACTCCCTCGCCTTGTCCTGCCCTTCCTTTCTTCCCCTATAACACCTCCTCCTCCATCTACTCGTTGATATCACCATTGTCTTTATTACCATGAAAACATCCTTATCGTCCCCAGTAACCCGTCGTTATGAGACCTACTCCTCCTCCTATCCATCACTCCTCCTTCCCCTCATTTTCCTTCTTCTGCTACTCCACCTTCTGCTCTCTCCGTCGGAATTACATTTGTACTAATTCCGTTATTCTGGTAATTTGTTTTAATTTCATATCAGCCACTGAAATAAACCGTAATATATTAACTTTTCAATTATAACGTTCTTTTTCTCTCAACGTCTCTCATTCTCGCTGTCCCTGTATATATGTATGTATATTTATAAACATTATATATATATATATATATATATATATATATATATATATATATATATATATATATATATATATATATATGTCGGTGTATGATTATGTATAGTACATATATATATATTTGTATGCGCGTGAGTGTGCATGTTTGCCGATATACGTACATACATACACAGACATACATGTGTATGTGTGGGAGAAACAGCGGGAGAGGGCAAAAGAGAGAAAGATATACCTGAATACATACCTACCTACCTACCTACCTACCTACCTACCTACATACATACATACATACATACATACATAGATGTATAAGGTTAGTAAACCCATCATACGGAGAAAGTGAAAAATAAAACATGGCTGGCAAGGAAATTTGCAAACAAATATTATCACAATTATGCCTTAAAGTGAAAATTGAATCAACAAGGACAGTAATTTCTTGCGATAATGCGCAAAAGTGGCCTCTTAGCGGAATTTATCGAATGAATAACTCACCATAACGTCAGAAAAATGTTTTCATACGACAACAATTTGAACTAATGGCGCTGTAAATATATACATTAACAAATAACAATAGCCTTCTTCAGTTCACTAACGATGCCAGGAATTCGAATTAGTTATCAGGAAGATGTCTTTGAAAACGCCATTTTGATCATCTTTCTCTCTCTACCTCTGTCTCTGTCTGTCTGTCTGTCTCTCTCTGTCTGTCTCTCTCTCGCTCGCATTCTCTATTACTCCCTCTCATTCTCTCTCGTTCTTCCCCATCTCTCCCTTTCACTCTTTCGCTTTTGTCCGTCTTACATAAATGCATACATACACATACACATACACAGAATCAATTTCTCTCTCTTTATGTGTTGAATCGTTTTGTATACTCTTGTATATTCACATCTTGAGCACTACGCACATGTTCCTATGAATCTATATCTGTAGCTATGCATCTAATTATATATCGTGTATATCATAGTCTGTATCAGTGTATATACATCATAAATTACATGCATATACATACATGCATATATATACATATATGTCTGTGTGTGTGTTTGTACGTGTATATATATATATATATATATATATATATATATATATATATATATATATATATACATACATATAGATAGATAGATAGATTGATAGATAGATAAACTGAGTGATAGATATTTATATAGGTACAGTTACGTAGATTTACATAGAGACACATATATACACACATACGCGCATACATACATATATACATGCATACATATGTATACGTATATATATGTATATATATATATGTATATATATGTATATATATGTATATATATGTATATATATATATATATATATATATATATATATATATATATATATATATATATATATATATATATATATATATATATATATGCAAA
>NC_142946.1:50272949-50275449 GCF_046866305.1 Octopus bimaculoides
ATATATATATATATATATATATATATGTGTGTGTGTGTGTGTGTGTGTGTGTGTATATATATATATATATATATATATATATATATATATATATATATATATATATATATATATATATATATATATATATATATATACATATATATGTATGTATATATATATATATATATATATATATATATATATATATATATATATATATATATATATATATATATATATATGTATATGTATATATTATAAATGCCTGGCAGTACATTTTTTTCTGATTCGAATTCTGCTTTCAAATTCCGCTGAGGTAAAATTTAACTTCCATCCTTTCGGGCACGTTAATATAAGTACCAGTTGAGTAATTGAGGTAAATGTAATAGATAACATCCACCCGCCACCACCACCCGAAGATTACTGTCCTTGTGGCTAAAATTAGAAGCTATTATTTATTGAAACGTGACAAGGTAGTGCCCACCACCAGCTTGTCTAGAATATATCGTGTATCACTGTATAAATGACAAGTGATCATGTTTAAATAAACAGGGCGTCGGCAGGCATGGGAGAAACAGTATTTTGTCGGAAAACAAAACAAAACAAAACAAAACTGCCTTATACCATTTTATTTAGTTTCATTTATCAACCAATCTTATTATGTTCAGAAACATGCGAAGCCAACTTTTATTTCTTCCTTCCCTTCACACACGATAAGATACGCAACCAAAAATGTTTACTTGTCGTAACAATTGACTAGCCTCTTCTTCTTCTGCGCCGCACAGAAATCTCTGTAACAATGTGAGAAATTGACACCTGAATGAACCAAATCAGATAAAAAAGAAATAAAAAAATATTAATTCGATGTTTGGGTTTATTTTTCTTTCCCTGTTTTCTATATTTATTTTTGTTTGGAATTTGATTTTAGAATACTTAAAGTAGAAGAGAAGAAGAGGAATATGTAAGATATCGGTTCCAAACTACTTAAAGAACGCTGTGTTAGCATTTCAATAGATTGAGAGATTAAGAGGCATTTAAAAGTACCCCTGAACTCGGTCCGTTCGGAAAACAGTGTCTGATATGCCATACTTTATATGAAAAGATGGCATCGCGTTATCTAAAAATCTATTTGCATATTTATATGTAGGAAAATTCTTGGTTCTTGAAAGAAAATCCATCTACATTTTTCAGCTAAAGTAATCGATATTTTTAACTATTTTTTACTGGTGTAGCATAACGTATCAACACACAAACGCGCACAAATGCGTTCACATACGCGAACACACACAGACACACACTCACACACGCTCACACGCACACATGCACGCGCGCGCACGCACACGTATTCACACACACATGCACACACCTTTTATCTTTTAATTGTTCCAGTCATTAGAATTAGTCAAACGAATCCATCTCAGAACTTGTTTTTTTAAAAGCCTAGCACATATTCTATTGGTCTCTCTTACCAAACTGCAAAGTTACGAGGACGTAAACACACTAACACAGGTCGTCAAGCAGTAGTGGGAGAAAAGCATAAGCACACACGCACGTACACACACACACACGGCAGGCTTCCTTCAGTTTCCAAATACAATCGCAAGACTTTGGTCGGCTCTAGGCAACAACAAAAGATACGTGGCCAAGTTGCCACGCTGTGGGACTTGGTCCACAAGCGTGATTGGGAAGCAAAGGTTTTATAACTCTGCTGACTAAAAATAATTTATCTATCTATCTATCTATCTATCTATCTATCTATCTATCTATCTATCTATCTATCTATAGGAACTGATTAAGACACTGCAAGGAGGGTTGGCCTGGACAACCCGAGTTTGCGCAGCAATGGCGCATGACCCACTCTTGACAAGAGGGGCGCTTATACAATTTTTTTTTTATCTATCCAATGACCACTGTATACGACGTCACGTAGTGGTATCGGGCCTGAGACCTCACACTTGCTAAATAAATTTCTGAACCAATCTGTCAAACTGCATATTACTAGACATAACGTTAAATTTTGCGACTAGACATGATGTTAGATTCTTTCATTGTAACATTGTTTTTTCCTTCTCACTTTTTTTTCTGTTACTATTTCAAACTATTCTCCTGAGACAAACCCAGACACTAACATAAAACAAAAATCAATGAAAAAGATATGATTATTACTGATTCAAACTCGAAAATTAACCGATTCGTGATCTCATTCCTGCTATTTCATACCGTATTTATAAAGTTTTACCTATTAATAATTCATAAGGTCAACACAAATTTGATAAATTATATCACATCAGGACATTGGGCAAATTTTAAAAGAAAATTCTTAGAAATATTTCACAGCAACTCATTTTACTTCCGTCTAATTTGTTAGACGTTTTATTGGTTATTTTCACTAGAAGTTTCTTTATGGTTTTATTTAACTTTCTAATGTTTGCCTGTTGATTTAATTATGAATATATAGAATGTGTTGTAACTAGCGCCGTTAGAGAGCAAGGAGTAAACTATATACTCTCATACAGGC
>NC_142946.1:50285449-50292949 GCF_046866305.1 Octopus bimaculoides
TTCGTGATGTCGATATTCTGAATAACAATAGCAGTTAAGCCTGTCTGTCTTCTTAGATGCATTGCCTAGTATCGTGAATACTAACTGATTTTATTTTTCTACTTAGAATACATAAGCATTTGTCACGAAACATTTAGTTTTTCTACCCATTGCACCACGTTATTGATAATGATAATCAGTTGGGAGAAGATGTAGAAGGGGAGAGGGAGGAGTAAGAAGAGAGGAGAAGAAAATCGGCAGTCGACAAAGGTTACACTGTGTACGGTGTTTGCCCTTGTGTAGCAACTGTTGTTTCCTGTTTACTTAACCCTAGAAAGTATGGAAAAATGGCCGATATTTCTCACCTTGCTAGAGGGGCCCAGTTAGAATTTTCTTCAGGTTGAGTAGTCCATCCCGCTCAACTGGTCCCCGAATGAGATTTGTTTAGGGATGATGAACGAAACACCCATGTTTCCAGGGGTAAATTATTCAGACCCCAAAGAATCCCTCTCCACACATGATTATGATGCTCCACCACTACTCCTGCTCATGATCAGAGATGCACATATTGTCAGAGGGACGTGCTCAACTGGTTAAGGCAGAGCAAACTGACAAGCAAATCTGTGGTACTGAGCAGGGTATTTGCTATAATGATATTTCTGCTTCAGCAACTCAGCGCCGAATCTGTCTGAAATGTAATGGAAAATAGGTCATTTTCAAAATATTTAAGTACGGATCACAAAAGCAAAGTTTGAAGAGAACAGTAGTCATTTCCTTAACAACAGCAACAACAACAACTGAGTGAAAGATCTGCTTATAGAGATAAGATTTGTTCATAAAAATAAAGAAGTTTGAAAATATGAGCTCCGCCAGAGATAAGGGTATCTAGAATATGTGAATCGAAAACAAAATTTCACGTTATAATAATAGGATCCTTGGGAATGATTAAAGAAAATGCAGACAAACTATAAACAAGCCCAATTGTGTGTACACCTACATGGATGTAAGAAGATAGATAACTCACAAAGTATAGCAGAGATAGTAGACCTATTAGAGAACTTGAAAGGTTTGTTAATATAAAGGGAAAAAATGCTTATTACCTGAAGTGAGGAAAGTTGATGGCGAATGTTTATAGAAACTGAAAAGGGTTACCAAGAAATACGAAAGAGAGAAAGTTTAAAATAAATGTATGACTAGTTTGACAGGTAAATTGTAGAAAAAAGTAGAAGAAAGAAAATATTTTGTAGCTAAGATGGTGAGCTAACGTGGGAAGATTTGTCGAAAATTGTACAGAGATCGTACCAAAGAAGTGAAGGAAAGAAAAAAAAAATGTTGCAGATGCTTAAACAGACAGATGTGGAAACTCTGTTGATAAAAAATGATATTATTGTTATTATTATTATCATTATTATTATTATTATTATTATTATTATTATTATTATTATTATTATTATTATTATTATTAGTAGTAGTAGTAGTAGTAGTAGTAGTGGTAGTAGTAGTGGTAGTAGTAGTTGAAGAATACATTGACCATCGTAGCGACAGTAACTAAGGAGCGAGACCGTTGATGAATAAGCTGAGAATGAAAATGATGACGATGAGGAAGTGGAGGAAGAAGAAAAGGATGATGATGATGATGATGATGATATTGGCGATGAGAATCATGATGATGATAAAAATGACGATGACGACGATGATTATGATGACGATGATGAGGATGAGGATGAAGAAGGGGAGGAGGAGGAATAGGAGGACGACGGCGGTGACGACGACGACAACGAATAAAACGAGCTGTAATGTTTGTTTTAATAAAGCTTAAGAGAAATCAAGGAAACAAAAAAAAAGCAGAATAAGAATGAATAGAATTAACAACGACAACAACAGTAGCAACAACAATGAGGAAATGATGTCACTCGAGATGAAAGCTAAGAAAGAGACAACCAACGTGAGAAAAGGCGAATCAAGTTAAGAACTTCACAAGAAAATTTCTAAATTTTCTAGGCGCAGGAGTGGCTGTGTGGTAAGTAGCTTGCTTACCAACTACATGGTCCCGGGTTCAGTCCCACTGCGTGGCACCTTGGGCAAGTGTCTTCTACGATAGCCTCGGGCCGACCAAAGCCTTGTGAGTGGATTTGGTAGACGGAAACTGAAAGAAGCCCGTCGTATATATATGTATATATATATATATGTATGTGTGTATATGTTTGTGTGTCTGTTTGTGTGTCTGTGTTTGTCCCCCCAACATCGCTTGACTATCGATGTTGGTGTGTTTATGTCCCCGTAACTTAGCGGTTCGGCAAAAGAGACCGATAGAATAAGTACTAGGCTTCCAAAGAATAAGTCCTGGGGTCGATTTGCTCGATTAAAGGCGGTGCTCCAGCATGGCTACATTAAAAAAAAAGACTGAAACAAGTAAAAGAGTAAAGAGTAAAAGAGTAAATTAATATGAAAAATAAGTTAGTGATCCGGTGAGAGAATCTGTCTGTTTTCCGAACATCTGTAATAATAGAGTCTGGAACACTGCGGCAAGCATCATCGTCTTATAAAGTTTATTGTAAACAAGATTTAAATTACTTGATGTAATTGATGATGGTCTAGTTTGGGTTAGAAATTCTCAACCGTGACTAGACAAATATTATGGTACTCAATCAAAACAGATTGATGTTATGATGTTTGACCATGACAGGCAGACAATGCATCAGAATTAAATCACTGATTGCTGAATCTCTTCATAATTTATGAGGACGGAAGAAAAACAAAACGGTGGCTGTAATAATTGGTGCATTGGTTATTATAAAGACAAAAGCATAAGAGATGTTTCGGAAGTGTATTTGCCAGACGGGAGATTTCATGTCAGAGTGTGTGTTGGAACTCAAACGAGTGATGCGTGGAAGACATTAACAATTCAAAAACGCACAAATACTGTTAATTTCAGTTAAGCATTTATTATTTAGTGCCAAAATAGGACGGGCAGTTGGCAGAATCGTTACCACGTCTGGCATGTCTTCCGGCCCCACGTTCTGAGTTCAATTTCTGCCGAAGTAGACTTTTGTCATTCACTACTTTTCAGCGTCGATAGAACAGGAAGTAGTCGAGCGCTGGTGTTGATGTAATGGAGTACCCCCCTCCCACCTCCACCTAAATTTGAGACTTTGTACTTATAGTAGGAAGGGTTACTTTTTCTTCTTCTTCAACCATTAGTACGATACAAAAAAATTGCCAACGAAACAAGAGGTGCAACTGGTGTTTTGTGCCGAATGGTGTGTAGTGTGTCCTTGAGTGTAATAGAATAGTTCTATTGTAAATAAGAATATTAGATTTTAGGAATATTAGATTTTATATTAGTGGAATCGTGGCTTGAAATAAATGATAAGAATCATACGAACGATTGTAACTAATTACTAAAAATTGATAAGATTAGGAAGAAAGGATATAAAATAAGATAAGGAAATAACATATCAAAGATTATAGATGGGTCTAAAGCCAAAATAAATCATAGTGAAATAATGGTGTTTATTAACGAGAAACAATGGATAAACAATATCAGTTCTTGTAGCTGTTGCTGCTATTATTATTATAATAGTTGTTATTATTAAAACTTACGCCTTCACCGAATTTGCAGAGCTTGTGCTAAAACTTGAAACCAACAATATTCTAAGGCAGCGAGCTGGCAGAATCGTTAGCACGCTGGGTAGAATACTTAACGATATTTTGTCCATCTCTAAGTTCTGAGTTTTAAATTCCGCCGAGATCGACTTTGCCTTTCATCCTTTCTGGAGTTGATGCAATCGATTAGCCCCCTACCCCAAAATTTCAGGCTTTGTGCCTATAGTAGAAAGGGTTATTATGGCGGCGAGCTGGCAGAATCGTTTGGCCAACCGGCCTCTTCATGAACTTGTGGGACACAAAGCTTAGACAATCCTTTGGTGAACACTACATACTGTAGATATGTAGATGATATCAACATTCTGGTTAGAACAATCGCATGTAATCGTACCGAGAGGAGTAGGATGGAGAGCATCCAGAGCATAGCTAACTTCACCCACCAGAGTCTCATGGTAACCATAGTAACATTAGGTACCTTAACAGTTGTCTCCCTGTTCTTGATGCCGAAATTTGGTTAGAGACCGTAAACAATAGTACAGCTCCCCAATTCCTATTACATGAAACCCATAGCTTTCAAGTATGTTATTCACAAAAACTTAGTTTTGTCACACAACGTGAAGATTAGCATACTTAGAATAATGGACGATGTGTCTTCCGTGTTTGAATCCTATGAAATAAGGATTCATACGTAGAACTTCATTCACCGCATGCGGTTCTCTGGATATGACTAGAAAGATAACGTTCGAGTACACAGAGAAACCACAACGAAAGGCTTTACAAAAATTAATTAGTACTGGAGTTGATAAATTCGACTAAAATTCTTCAAAGTGGTGCTCCAGCATGGCTGCAGTCTAATGACTGAAACAAGTAAAAAGATGAAAAAAAGGTAGAAAGAGAGATTAATCAACTGAGGCTATTTATTTTAATTGCGAGACATCGAAAGAAATATTACTTTACTATTCAGTTCAATATTTTACCGGTAACAAAGAGAAGGTGGTGACATTTGTGTCTTCTACAACGGAATTAACGAACGGCCTCAGTTCCGTTAAAAGACATTGCTATTTATTAAATGCTGGCCCTCAGTGATGCCAATTATTTTCTACTTTCTCTGTTAATGAACTGTTTCTGTTTGTATGAATTAGAACTCTTGTGTACTTCCAAAGCGAAATTGTTAGTTTAACTATGGCAGCGCGTGTTTTATGGATTGTACAACAGTAACGTGTTAAAATGTATTAAATTTATCTCAAACTGAATTATGACATTTAAGTTAAATTAAGAAATGAATTCAAATATTCATACAAATTCATACAAATTCACACAAAATATTTTATTGTAAAAGTGTTTATGAGTTTCTTTTTTATTTTCCCTTAAAACTAAAATTAATTTATTTCTTAGTTTCAAAAACAAAAGCCAGCAAGCCTCAAATGAATTGAAGAAGATGTATTCAATTGCAGGCGTAAGAATAAATAAACAGCATGAGAGCCATAGATATCGAGATATTTTCACGTAACCTGAAATTATGCAAATTTCTGAATATTTATTCTGAAATGCTACCATTTACACCATAAGAAACGAAAATGAATGCGTATTAAAAGTCCCAAAACGACCTTAATCTAATATTTTATTCAAAATTATTATAATCTAGAATAAAGAACAACACTTGCTTTATGATTTTCTCTTTCCTTAATTTCATTTGCAACGTTTTTTGAAATTCATACTCTCAAATAGTTAGTCATTGTGATATGTGAATTAGAAGGAATCAATATTTAATGTGAAGACACCAATTACAGCAAGCGAATTTTCCTTTCATTCCTGTAATATTCAGTATTTGATTTTGTATTGATACTGATAGTGGTGGGGGGGGGGGGGAATGAAGGAGGTATTGGTGGTGTTGCTGGTGGTGATGCGCGCATATAAATTATCGGCCTTCTATTGCCAACCGGTGATGCTCAGCTCAACGAGACATAAATGAAACTCTTGTCAAATATACAGAGTGACTGCCTGACCATCAAAAGTCGTGGTTTACTTTTTCTGTTTGCGTTTATCTTTTTTTCTCTTTGTTTTTTTCTTTTCTTTCTTCTTTGCTTTGTTGTTTACGTTACCGTAAATTGGCAGTTTCGGCAAAAGAGACGCCATCATTGCTTAGCAGTTTCAGTAAAGAGACCAAATTTTAAAAAGTAATTAAGTTCAGCATCTTCTTCATCATTATCATCGTCATTCTCGTAATTAAAAGCAGTGACAGCAGCAGCAGCATAGTTTGTTAGACATATCAAAGAACTGGCCCGTTTGGCCCCCACCACATTCTACCAAAAATACCATCGCCGAACTATTTTCACCGCAGTATTAAACACAACCTCTGCATGGTTCTGTGTATCATTTATTTATTCTTATCCCACACTGTTTTGATATTTTAATAAGATATAATTACATTAATTCGCCATTGGTCAAAATATAATTACCTTCTGTACTAAAGAGATATAATCACTAAATTTCAAGGCAAAGGGCATTTTTGCTCGAGTTGGCAGAGCGTCGGAAAAAATGCGTTAGGCTATTTCTTCCGATTCTGAGTTCAGTTCCTGATGGAGTAAGCTTTGCTTTTCTTCCCTTTGATAAAATAATGTACCAGAACGTATCGAGTAAATCTCCTCTCCTAAAGATCGTTTTCCCTGTGTCTGAATCAGATAGCATAATTATTTTTTGGTTCGGGTCAACACTGATTAGTAAGAAAGGTATTTTAGCCATGGCAACATCGCCTTGTTAGTAGACTCATTTCTCTCGCTCATTTTTATTTTTTGTGAAGCGATATAAGATGATATGAGGTATAAGATTTGTGAGCAAATTGAGTGGTTGAGTCTTTATTTCAAGAAAAATAATATTCTACATCAGCAGGGTAGATAGCGCGTGGCCTAGTGGTTAGGGTGTTGCACTCACGGTCGCAAAATCGTGGTTTCGATTTCCGAACTGGACGGTGCTCTGTGTCCTTCATTAAAATACTTCATTTCACGTTGCTTCAGTCCACTTAGCTGTAAATTAGTAAACCCGCAACGGACTGACCTTCCGTTCAGGGAGGGTTGGAATGTTGTGATCTTTGTCAGTTATAAGCAATGGAAACCAAGTATCCCACATGTATTATGTATTATTTGAGAAATATTTCATTGCCTTTTTCGAGGCCCTTCTTCTCACCCAACTGTAGTATCTTTCTATAATGTAACGACAGGAATTAGCGGTCGTTTCACTTAGAACCTTTAAATCTACACGTTCCTTCTTTCGCTCGAGTCAAAAAATATATATGTTGCAATTTTCCTTTTTTACTTGATTTCATTTGACGCTTCGTTCGGTATAAGCATTAATCTTCTGTCATAATTCGAATTATGTCGAGAAGACTGTACATGAATATTAATTTCCATCCTGTTCATGTTATTGTATTAGCATTATCATGCGTTTGAGAATAAATTATTTCTGTATGTTTCAATACATCTCGACTCTTCTAAAGCAAACTTTATTTACTTTCATCGTAAGTTGATTTTAACGTTAGCGTCTTATAAATCTAGATTTATAAATGCTAAAATTGCCGAATAATTTGTTACTGGGCAGTTTAGCTTAAAGGTAAAGCACTTGACGCGCGGTCACAGAAATGTGATTTCGAGTTTCATGGCTGGCCGTAGCGATTTTTTTTTTCCTGCAATATTTGGATAGGTTATCCTGTTCATGCTATTGTATTAGCATTATCATGTGTTTGAGAATAAACTATTTCTGTATCTTATAATCTTAAGATTAAAAAAAAATGAAGTACATATTGAATAACATGTTCTTAAATCAAAGCTGAAATGAGTTAAAAGACCGGATTTTGACGGATGGGATGCTTTTGATTATGTCTCTATTTGATGAAGGCTGTTCATAGATTAAACAATAATA
>NC_142946.1:50302949-50310449 GCF_046866305.1 Octopus bimaculoides
AATAGAAAAGTCATTTATCTCCAAGACTAAAGAAGGCGTAATCGAGCCGCAGTTCACTCAAGAGTATGCTCACCGTGTTTTTTCTTTCGACATCCGCAATATTGTGCATCGAGAATTCGTGCCCAAGGGCCAGACCGCCAATCAAGAGTTCCGCTGTAGCGTTTTGAAACGTTTCAAGGTGGACATTCGGCTAAAGCGAACGGATCTGTGGAGCACGGAGTTTCTTCACAACAACAATGCACCCGGTACCGAACTCTTCTCTTTCGCGAGTTTCTCCCCCAATACAACATGGTATCGCTTCCGCACCCTTCCTATTCACCAGATTTAGCAACTGTGGACTTCCCGAAGATGAAAATGCAGCTCAAACATCGCCGTTTTAATACCGTTGTCGAAATCCAGACCGAATCGCAGAAGATCCTCGACTCACATATGGAAAACTACTTCCAGGCCGGATTCCAAAAGTGGCAAGAAAGCTGGGACCGGTGTATTGGTGCACAAGGTGACTATTTCGAAGGAGATGATGTTAAAATTTTGGTAAATAGGTTATTTCTTTTATTAAACATGACTAGTCTTGGAACTTTTTGATACCACCTCGTATGTCATTGGTTTGTTTGCTTATCCAGAAAATATTAACATTTTAGCTGAAGCGCTGAGCGTATAGAGGAAAGTATGTGAATGCAATATAATATCAATTGGTCACATGAAAAAGATACTGTAGTACTAAAGATAAACCGAAAAAAGTGTTAAAATATTCAGAATAGTGCGGATTAATTGCTCATGGATTGATTCTGACAACGTGGAACATTCTTAGATATTAAAGACTATGCATATAGTCAATGTTATCCGAAAAACGGTAAATAATTCTCTCTAAGCGTTAATATACATTAAACGATATATATGAGATAACAAGAAGAAACTTTATTTCCCAAAGGAAAAAAATGTATCAGGAAGTATATTCTTCGTCGTTGCTTTTGTATTTAGTTGTGTCTGAATCTGTTAACGAATTCTTTTGTATCGGAGAACTAATGAATGAAGATGTGGTGGACAGACAATCTCTGAAGGCGTTGCATACTGACTGTACAGGAATCGAATGATGATGCTGATGTCTCTATGTAATTAGACGAATGTGAAAAAGCTATTCAAAGAAATACCAATTAATTAAAAGTTAAAGTAGCAACTTATTTTTAGATACTGGAATCAAAGATTTCGAAGAAAACTAATTAAAAGTAAATGAAACTGAGAAACCTAAATGCAAGCAACGCCCCGAAAATTAAAATCGAGTATTGTTAATATTGTTGGACTAATATTAAAGTTTAAAGTGTGTGCTAGAAATACAATTATAAATCCAAATCTCTTTCTTCCTCCCCCCCCTCTCTCTCTCTCTCTCTCTCTCCCTCTCTCTCTCTATATATACACACAAACACAAACACACACGTATACACACACACACATATAATGGAATCTCCCGACGAAGGCGGCATATGAATGCTCAGTTTTTGCTGAACGTCCTACATATATATGATTTGTTTAAAGTGGTCAAAACTACATGCTGTACATTAGGTCACTCACAGGAAATCCACATTGTTTGAACAGGTGCATAAATGTGAAGCGCGTCAGATATGGAAAAGGTCGCAGAGCAACGTCAGATGAAGTGCTTTGATGAAGAACACAACGCATCACCTAGCCCAGGAATTGAAACCACGATCGTAAGTGCAACATCCTAACCATTCGGCCATACGGTCACACACACACACATGTATAGTTTAGGACAATCAGTAAGTTGTCATGATAGGATTCAGAGTCTGAAATGCCGATCGTGTTTTCAATTCATGGACTAGGTGATGCGTTGTGTTATTTCTTATTATTTCTTCTTATTTCCGATATCCGTTACTCATAATTGTTAATCTAAAATAGATAAGATACATCTAATAAAAAAAATAGAATGATACTCCGTCGATTACGACGACGAGAGTTGAAGTGGATTCGAGCAACGGAACGGCCTGCTCGTGAAATTAACGTGCAAGTGGCTGAACCCTCCACAGGCAGGTGTACACTTAACGTAGTTCTCAGGGAGATTCGGTGTGACACAGAATGTGGCAAGGCTGACTCTTTGAACTACATGTACATCTCATTTATGCCAGCTGATTGTACTGGAGCAATGTGAAATAAAGTGTCTCGCTTAAGGAATCTCACGTGAGCCAGATAACCTCACTACTAAGTCATGAAAAGGAGAGCATAGTACAAATAGAAAAAAAAACTTTAACATTCCCAGTAGTTAGAATGAAATAATATTCAGAAGCAAGAATAAGACAAGAGAAAGGAAAACGAAGAGGTGAAATAAAACAAAAATTATTCTTTTTCGCTGTACGAGGAAACAATGGAATGTGAACGGAGGGGAAAATATTTCGATAATTATTAAAACAATTGAACGAATAAGATCAAATTAAAACTAGAAGTACAGATATTAATTAATGAACGAAGTGAAAACGAAATGAAAACCGCTTCGCAGTCAATATCCAGCAAGACACGATGTAAGAAAGTAGGTTTATTTGAAACTTAACAATGACTAACCAAAACATTTGAACAAAAGGCTGATATGAAAGGTTTGTAAGAGTTGTATTGATCAGTGCCTGGCCATAACACAAGCACAACAAATAATATGTGAGAGAAAGATGAGAATATTAACCGTAACTAGAAGGCACATTATGCGCAAAAAAAACAAAACAAAAATAAATCAATGAACGATAAATGATGAACGAAAGATAAAATGCCAACACATTATGGTCTAAAAGAATGTAAATATATTGACGTTTCGGGCAATTTTTCTTTTGTCAAAGTAGCTAGAAGATCCTGTAGAACACATATATGTCTGTCTACACACACACACATTATTTATACATACAAACATACACACACAAATATATATATATATATATATATATACATATATATATATATATATATATATATATATATATATATATATATATATATATATATATATATATATATATATATATATATATATATATATATATATATATATATATATATATATATATGGAGGCTCAATGGCCCAGTGGTTAGGCAGCGGACTCGCGGTCATAGGATCGTGGTTTCGATTCCCAGACCGGGCGTTGTGAGTGTTTATTGAGCGAAGACACCTAAAAGCTCCACGAGGCTCCGGCAGGGGGTCGTGGCGAACCCTGCTGTACTCTTTCACCACAACTTTCTCTCACTCTTACTTCCTGTTTCTGTTGTGCCTGTAATTCAAAGGGTCAGCCTTGTCACATTGTGTCACGCTGAATATCCCCGAGAACTACGTTAAGGGTACACGTGTCTGTGGAGTGCTCAGCCACTTGCACGTTAATTTCACGAGCAGGCTGTTCCGTTGATCGGATCAACTGGAACCCTCGACGTCGTAAGCGACGGAGTGCCAACAGCAACATATATATATATATATATTAATTTCCAAATTTAGTACAAAGCCATCAAGTCTGGAGCAGGGAGTAAGTCGATTACATCAACCTCAGTGCTCCATCGGTATCAATTTTTTCGATCCCGAAATGATGGAAAGATAAATTTACACACACACACACACACACACACACATACATACATACATACATACATACATACACATATATATATACATGTATATATATATGTATGTATATATATATATATATATATATATAAATATATATATATATATACATGTATATATATATATATATGTATATATATATATATATATATATATATACGTACATATAAGTTTGTGTTTGTATGTCCTTATCTACACACACACACACACACACACACACACACACACACACACACACACACACACACACACACACAGATACACACCTCACACATAGATACGCAGATAGAGATGAATCATCCACCTATCATCCATCATACATAGAACATTTCTGTCATGTACGTCCCAGACTGACAGACAGGATTTTATCGTTTTGGCAGGCAGCTCAGCACATCTTGAAAGACAAGAGCGTGGTTATAAATACTAGTTAGATATCCTTGATATCCATACTAATATTGGTCAGTGGACAACCAAGTATTGATCAGCTCTTAGTCTTGTGTTAAATGAAAACACTACTTAATGTTCGATGTTTATTGGAATCAGATACTAGATTTCATGATAACCGTGCTAATATTAGCCATTGTAGAAAACGAAATTCATTATTCCTAAAACGTATCACACTCGGTGATTATACAAATAGTAATATATCAATATAAATACACCAGTTCTTCGAAATATTAATAATGATAGTACACATGAACTCAAAGACGAGTAAAATTTTTCATAGTAATTAGATTATATATATATATATATATATACATATGGCAAATGAAAGGCGGAAGATGGAATATATGCGAATTTATCATTAATCACAACAATTGTTTCGACACGTCTAGCATTGATTCCTCATGGGTGGGACACTCAACAACTGGTTCATTCGTTTTATTATCCACTATATACATACATACATACATACACACACACACATGTATATATACATATATACAATCGCACACATATATATATGCAGATATACATACACACACACATATATATACATATGTATTTATATATTTACGTGCGTATTAATCTATATGTGTATATATACATTATATATATATATATACCAATATATGCGTGTGCATGTGTCTAGCCTACAGTTCTTGGTAGAGTCTATCTATTTATCTGTCTGTCTCTCTCTATATATATATGTAAGAGTGTAATTGTTTAGGATATCATTAAAATTAGAATATTAATACTTAAATGCAATTTCCTGATGTAATGACTTCCTATCAGGTTCGCCGATATTATTTAATTAATTATTTACTAATAATGTAATAATTATGTTGCAATTAAACTGCTGGCGTTTTAAAATTGAAACAGCTATAGAATAAAGCAAATGGTATTTTTGAAATATCGTTATGATATACAGAGATAAATTCATGCAAAGTACGCTGACAAACACACAAAGACGTACATTCACGCGCACCCACACGCGCACACGGGGGAAAAGATATATCACTGGATACGTTATATAAACAAGTAGAATGTTAACTGTCGGTTATGCACTGAATGCTACCACTTGATAATGTTTCTTCAAACATACTGGCTGGAATCACGTAGTCTCTTTATCATTAGAGGTATATAGACTCTTTATCATCGGAGACATATAGACTCTAATTTCACTCGATGTGACTATTAGATATAGAAGAGCTGTATTTTCACATAAGTTCTCCATAGATGTTCTCCTTTTTCCAGTTTCCGAGACATTCATATCTGTTCGGCAGCTGATATCCATAAAACTGCAAAGCTTTCAATCCTTATTCTACTGGATAATATCACGCATACACCGGGTCGATGTTTTGCACAAGTGTTAGAAATAACTTATATTTTGGTCAAGCAATTTAAAATAATAATATCTGCCACATACTGTTTGAAAATATGACAATAATATTTTTTAATGAATGAGGTACTCTTTTTACTCTTTTACTCTTTTACTTGTTTCAGTCATTTGACTGCGGCCATGCTAGAGCTCCGCCTTTAGTCGAGCAAATCGACCCCAGGACTTATTCTTTGGAAGCCTAGTACTTATTCTATCGGTGTCTTTTGCCGAACCGCTAAGTTACGGGGACGTAAACACACCACCATCGGTTGTCAAGTGATGTTGGGGTGGACAAACACAGACACACAAACATATACACACACATAAATATATATATATACATATATACGACAGGCTTCTTTCAGTTTCCGTCTACCAAATCCACTCACAAGGCTTTGGTCGGCCCGATGCTATAGTAGAAGACACTTGCCCAAGGTGCCACGCAGTGGGAATGAACTCGGAACCATGTGGTTCGTAAGCAAGCTACTTACCACACAGCCACTCCTGCACCTGAGGGACGTGACAAAATAAAAAAAAATCATAATGTTGTAATTCATTAAAAGCTGTAAATTGGAATAATAAGAATCACATTATTATAATTCATACTTTTCTTTTACTTGTTGTTGCTCAGCCGTAAATTATCCCTGACCATGCAGTACTCAAATCAAAAGCGTTGCGGCCGTGACACACCCATTTTTTTAAATGTAAATGTTGCAGTTTATATGATTTAAGAGAATTCTATTTGTTATGTTAAGTTGATCGAACAAACGCGAGAAAGGCTTTTCATTGTCTCTTCTTTCATTTGCATCATTATACCGTCAGATACGCTTCAAATAATGATATGTTATTTTATTATCAAATATGATAGAATTTAAGGATTTTCGTTATACTTTCATAAAGACTTCAGTTTAATAAGTATAGGAGCTTATATAATTAATAAGTTCCTGCTAAACCAAGTCTGCAACGCAGGTTCTATTCCAATAAAACCATTTCAACTCATTGGCTTCATGTCCCTATCTTTTTCTACCTACAGCCAATATCTTTGAGAGAGATTGAAGTCTGCCTGGTTGACATATATTTGGCACACTACATTAAAAGGAGACGAACCTTTACACCCTTACACAGCGACCCAGTAAGGGACAGAGCAAATGATAATTAATTTCCCCATATCATTGGTTTCACACGATTTCATTTACCACTGCGAGGGGCACCGTTATCAGTTTCACTGTAACCTTAGCAATATGGCGTCTAATGGATAATAGAGTCTGATATTTCAACATTCAATTCTACACCCAACAGCGTTCTTTGGTTCGTTAAGTATAGTTCAGGGGTTTCGACGCCTATTCTTTAAAAAAAGTCTTATTTTTTTCTTTGACAATATCAAGGAATATTAGAATACTGTGTGGCACTGCATCCCAGACGATTTTCGCTTTTTTGTATTTGTGTGTCTCTAAGGTTTTCAAGATGTAGTTTATTGCACATATCTCAATTCTTCACTTCAGCAGGGTGCCGTTATGGTAAAAGCATCAAGGAAGTTGAAGAGATCTTTGTGAATTTTAACATTGTTTCTCCGAATTACCATTTTCTGGAAAGTTTTACAGACTTTTACAGTTTCACTGATGACTTAGATCTGTTGTCTTCGAATCAGCCTTCTTTCTGATTTTGAGAAGCCTAATTTCTCAAGATTCATATTTAGACAGTGTGTTACATACCCCCAATAATTACAGGTGTAAACCTGAACTTATAACCTAGATGGAGTGACAGTAGATTCCTCAATTGTTCAGCGTAAGTATTCTGTTTTTCACTGATCTTCAGCTTTATGTTAACATCCGCTGCGCAGCTGATTTCTGCAACTGTTACACAGTTTCTCTTCTCTGTCCCAAATTATTATATCAGGGCTATTGTGTTTAGATTTTGTTGAGGTTTTCACTGGGACATTCCATCAGTACACCTTTGCATGTATGTATGTATGTATGTATGTATGTATGTATGTATGTATGTATGTATGTATGTGCAAACACATATTCATATACATTTTCATATATTTGTACGTGTGTGTGAGAGCGGACGA